>NC_086074.1:6752586-7052643 GCF_948474715.1 Cydia amplana | reverse complement strand
TAAAAGATCGATCAATTATTTTTTTTAATCCCTCGTAAAAATATTTTTTATCTTTCGTGTAAAAATGCTCCTCCACTGCCGCCTTCAATGCTTCATCGTCAGAAAATTTATTTCCACGCAGATCCTTTTTAAGATTGGGGAGCAAAAAGAAGTCGCTGAGGGCTAAGTCCGGACTATACGGTGGGTGAGTAACAGTTTTAAACCCACATTCAACAATAGCTGCCTTGGCAATATGAGCAGTATGGACGGGGGCGTTGTCATGCAGAAGCAGAATACCTTTGGTTAACTTTCCTCGCCTCTTTTCTTTAATTACATCCTTTAATTGACGTAGAATGTTAGCGTAGTACTGTCCTGTGATATTTACACCTTTTTCTTTATAATCGATTAGTAATACTCCTTCACAATCCCAAAATATCGTGGCCATGACCTTGCGAGCTGAAGGGATGACCTTGAACTTCTTGGGATGAGCTGAACCCTTAATGTGCCACTGCATGGACTCTTGTTTACTCTCTGGGTCATAATGATGAACCCAGGTTTCATCTCCAGTAACTATTCTTTGCAGCACCTCATCAGGATTTTCACCGCACAGGTCAATAAAATCGGAACAACAAGCTACACGCATGTCTTTTTGAAGCCGAGTCAGCATTCGCGGAACCCATCTTGCACTTACTTTTGACATATTAAGATGGTCATGTATAATATCATGTACGGTACCAATAGAGAGATTGGTTACTTGTGCTATAGATTTTACCTTCACTCGACCATCTTCCAATATAAGTTTTTCCACTTTATCAATATTTTCTTGTGAAGTAGCTACTACAGGCCGGCCAGGTCTAGGGTCATCTTCAATACTCTCCCTTCCGCGTTTAAACTCGCTTGACCACTTTTGAATGGTAGATAAAGAAGGAGCAGACTCACGGTAAACACAATCCATTTCCTCTTTTATGGTTTTTTGATTTTTACCCTGTTTTGTCAAGAATTTTATCACGCATCGATGTTCTAATTTAGTTAACATTGTCAATTCGCACATGATGTTCATGTTTGTTCAGCAATTGCAGAAAAACAAAAGACCATCTCGGTTCGAATTATACTTTTTTTTAATGTCAATGAATAAACCTTAGCGGCCAGTAACGAAAGAAATTTTAGAAGAGGTCGTAAGATATCAATACCGAGAATATTTTGAACGCCCGTCGTACCTATACATAAGTATAAATTGTAAATTAAGTGTAATTATGCCACACGACATAATAATAATAATACCGGTACCTATATTTGAACATTTTCTACCTACTACGATATACAACAGAACACATTCATGTCGTTGGCTGTGCAATTTCTGGGAAGAAGTAAGTAGGTGATAAAGTTCTGTTGCAGCGACGCAACGCAATGCGCTATGTATCAAACGGACTGTTAGGGTGCGTCCCGTCGGCGCCAAGCCCAACCAGTGTCTAATGGTAAATGATACTCATCATACTCATTTATTCATAAAGCCAAATAAAATAAAATTAGAATTATACAGTTAAAATTGAGACCGAAAATTAAAATAAAACTTAAAATTATATATACAATTGTAATCGAAAATTAAAACCAAACCATCATCCATGTGGTCCATCATGGATTATGTGACATTAAAACAAAACTTATTCACATGTCGAATTAAACGTAACAAATATAAGAGCCTCGGTAGAGAGTACCATTTTGTACCATTTGGAGTTGAAACTCTAGGTCCATGGGGTCCCAGCGCGCATAAGTTGTTCGCAGAAATCGCGAAGCGTCTGGTTGACGTAACTGGTGACCGAAGAGCTGGCGGCTACCTCGCACAACGTATCAGCATTGCGATACAGCGAGGAAATGTCGCCAGCATCCTTGGTACAATGCCTCAAGGGCCTATTTTAGATTTAAGCTAGTTTTTAATTTCTTTTAGTAATACACTGTATATATCTTGTTTGTAAATAAATGATTAGTCGTTTTTAAAATTAGAAATAGTTTAAAATTAAAATTGAGATCTAGAATAAATATTGAAAATTTAAAATTAAGATCAATATTAAAATTACAATTAATATTAAAAAAAAAAGCCGATTTACATGTCTAAATAATATTGAGATCAAAATTTAAAATAGTATAAAAACAAAACTCAAAAATTAAATTTAAAATTAAAATAAAAGTAAATAAGTAAGATTAAGAAGAATAAAAGTAGATAGAGACAAATCAAAGAAAGTCTGCAGCGCTAGATTAAAAGTAGTTTTTAAAAATCAGTATGCGACAACCCCACAGAAAATGGATTAAGTAGTCTTGATACTTGTGAAATTTCTACCATATTTACCGTCTATGAAAAAATTAAGCTGTATGCACAGCTTAATTTTTATGGTAAAATAAATTTCATTCCAACAATAGATGTCACTATTAATATGTAGACATATACTAATATTGATAAATAATATTGGGAGAATGTGACATTTGGCTTCATCAAAATTAATAAGCTTTTGTAATATCCGCGACGGCGGTAAATAGGTACAGAGGGCCTACCGCGAACACCGAAGTTCTCAATATGCGAGCATCTTTCTCTTTTACTCCCATTAAGGCGTAATTAGATTGACAGAGAAATTGCCCGCAATTTGCGAACTAAAGTTTTCGGAAAAACGAAATAAACCATTAAAACAATAAACATATATTAAAAATTAATTTTAGCTTTAACTGGTAGGTACCCATGCCGTGAGCATAAGCATGGAGGTTGTGGGTTCGAGCTCAAAACCCGGCTAGTACCAATGAGTTTCTCGAAATGTTAGAGGAAGTTCATAAGTATGCCTATACCTATTAGGTGTGTTCAATTTGCTGTGAAACCTTTGTTTAAACCAAAATTATATTATCTAAGTAGGTACATATGGTGAAGTATTAAGATGTTTCATTCCACTTACCCGTCATCAACTCCAAATTTTGTAAACATTGTCGTTTTTCAGCTTGAATCGCCTCGTGCTGACTTTTTACAAGTGTAAAATTATTCGTCATGCGGAAAAGTAACTCCCGCACGCCGGTTTTGTAAGGTTTCACCATGTTTATTCCGTTCATCACAAAACACAATGAATATTTAAACGATTTTGACAAACACAAACCATAGTGCATGACGTTTACTGACTGCTTAAAAAACATTGCCATATGTAGTTTTTTAATTCGATGTCAAATTATTGCGCTGCAGACTTTCTTTGGTTTGTCTCTAAGTAGGATTACATTAAATTAGAATCTGTTTTAGATCTTCTTTTTTTTTTAAATATGGCTTTCGTCAAAATGATGATATCGCTAATGTCAAAAATGTGCTCGTAAAGCGAGACGTTCCTCGGTACCTAGTTGCTTTTAGTCAAGTGATAGCTGGACTTTATAAATATGCGTTTCAAGATTAATTCATAAGCTGATATCATCTAAATTTTTATGTGAAACAGTTTGGATAGGTATACTACCTAGTAGCGCTAGCTTCAAACATAAAGTAATATAGTGCTTTAATGGCACTGATATTTGCTGAAATTCCTAAAGGGATGAAATGAGAAATCGGTCCAAATCAAATACCTACAATTGTAACGAGTAAGCATGAAATTTACAATAAATTCAAATTCCAATAAAATGTAGGTACCTACTGTACGTAGTACCGGCTTAGATCGACTTTTCGCATTAAGCCCTCGAGGTGTTGAACTCGAAAAGTTACGAACCACAACTCACAAGAGCCTAAGTGCGGGAAGGATTTTGACAGAAGCGTGAACTTTATTTGTGTCGCAAGGTATGCATAATCAACAAGTTTATATGGGTTGTCTCGAGGTTTCGTTCCGTGTAAGATGTAGCTGAATCGTGTGTTTCATACTACAATGTTCCTGAAATATTAACGCGAGAATTCACAACATAACATTGTTGTTTTATGCAACGATGTTGTTGCGAATCAATAGAATTTTACATGCATGTTGCGAGTTAATAGTAAATGGTTCTTTCTGCTTGAAAATGTACCTACCGTCTACAATACTTACCTGAATGAATAGATTCGCAATATTGAATGATTGAGATTGTTACTTTATAAAACAACAATTACTTATGTACAGTCAGCAATACTATTAGCTTAGCATCCCTGCGTACATTTTTATACGCAGGGGTGTTAACGTAATAGTTTTTTTAGTGAACATATTTATTTTTAACAAAAAAGCCTGATTCTCCATATTGTTTGGGTAGTAAGGGTAAAGTGACATTCGGACAAAAACAAAAAAGACAAAAATAGTCATCAAAATTAGCCCACGCTATAGACTGATAAATACGACATTATCTTCCTCTACATCGCGATGTCGGGTAAAACTATGTATACGTGCATGTAGGTATGTGCCGAGTACGCAGGCTAGTGACCCACTCTTTATCCCGGGCACCGTGCCACGGCATTGCGTACATTCAGCAGGCGGGTCCTACATCCCCGCTGATATATGGCTCGCATTCGGAGATTAAAACTTCAGCTCCTACAAATCTATCCTCAAATGTTCCCAGTAAACTTTATTTATTTAGTTCTTATTTTGTACAGATTTAGGTTACCTACGTGCCATCAAACCACATCAATTATTGAACCACATGAAGCCAAAGAAACTTTTTAAAATCGAAACCCGAACCAAGTAAATGTACCAAGAAATCAGAATTCATAAAAAATATATCACGACCAGGTACCTGTTCAATCAATCGTAATACAATTTTCTGAAGCAAGGTAAACAAAAAAATTCACAGACAAATATATAACTTAGCCTCCTTACTACCTGCCGTTATTCAATAATAAACGGTATTCGAAAAAAAGGCACGACCTAGAACACTTATATAAAAAACTTTCGAGAGCTAGGAAAAATTGTCCCAATAAAGCTCTCTAGGGCGTAATATCAATAAATAAACCTCTTTATCGAGACATTGATAACAACAAAAAACCGGCCAAGTGCGAGTCGGACTCGCGCACGGAGGGTTCCGCACCATTAACAAAAAATAGAGCAGAACAAGCTAAAAAACGGTCACCCATCCAAGTACTGACCCCGCCCGACGTTGCTTAACTTCGGTCAAAAATCACGTTTGTTGTATGAGAGCCCCACTTAAATCTTTATTTTATTCTGTTTTTAGTATAAAGTTGTTGTTATAGCGGCAACAGAAATACATCATCTGTGAAAATTTCAATTGTCTAGCTATCACGGTTCGTGAGATACAGCCTGGTGACAGACGGACGGACGGACGGACGGACAGCGAAGTCTTAGTAATAGGGTCCCGTTTTTTACCCTTTGGGTACGGAACCCTAAAAATATAGGTAATGCAGCGAGAGCGTACCGGTACTCCAGAGTATTGTATGCTTGCCATCTGATACTCACTGGAGTGAGAAAGCAATTTAGCATCCATTTCTTGTTGCGAATACTTAAAGTTTAGTGTGAAGAAAAAGTGGGAAGCGTGCCAAGGTGTTTTTTCGCAAAAACGCTTCACTGTCTGACAACGTCGGAAAGATAAGAATTACAGAGCGGATTCATTTACGAAAACAGTTTGAAGTATGCGTAGGTTTTTGTTCGCATAGAACTTAATAAATACACTCCTATCATCATCATCATCATCATTGGCTTTAAAGTCTATTACAGACTATTGAAACAGTGTCAGGTAGGGCGACAACGTTTTTCGTGGCTATGTAAGCCAATACGGGAGCGGCAAACACGACCACAGGCCTGGCATGTGTAATGTACCCGTTGCGAACCGCTGTCGGGCTGATGACGCTTCCTGGCTCCTGTTTCATAAAAGTGAGTGAAGTGACCTGACATTTCACCGTACAGATGTAGTGCATAATTGTTTTTTAAAAGTATTTTCACGAAAACGGACAAACGTGCCTTGCTATTTCAGTCAGTATCGGTACAAAAAGTACTGAGGTTGACTGAAGTAGCATGACAAACACGAAAGTTTCCGAGAAAATACGATTGAAAACAATTATGCACTACATCCTGTACATTACAGGCCCCTATTTCACCACGGCGACAGGTGCGTCAATTCGACAAATGTCACTGTTGCTGACGTCACAGGCATCCATGGGCTACGGTTACCGCTAACCATCGGGCGGGCCGTATTCCTGTTTGCCACCATCATTGTATTATTTAAAGAAACTTTATTATATCGGCAAAAAACAGGTATTTCTCTTTCGAAGTTTATGTTGATGATAATGACAATTGTCATACGCACGATTTAATAGAACTTTCGGTAATTCTTGACAGGAAATGAGTTCTGTGTCGGAATTTCGTGACAATTGTCATCAGCTTCGCAAAATAAGTATACTTATTTAATGGCGATATAATGGAGTTTTTTTAAATTAATATGTTGGTGGTAAACAAGCACACCGCCCGTCCGATGGTAAGCGGTTACCGTAGTCTATGGAGGCCTGTGACGTCAGTAACAGTGATGTCGACAATTGTCGCACCTGTCACCGTGGTGAAATTGGGGCCTGGTCTAACAAGTAAATTCGACAGGAAAATGTCAATGTCACGTGACACTTGTCAGCGTGGTGAAATAGGCCCCTGGTTGAAAGTATTATTTTTCAGTTCATTTCCAGTTACCTACTACCTCGGTGCCAACGAAACGCTTAAACGTATTCTATTCTATCGATTTGTCTAGGATGAAATCATTGCGAATATTTTCTAAATACGGTTAAAGAGTCATAAGGTAACATATAGAAATATTTCGCATTTATAATATTTAGCAGTAAATGAAACAGGGTTCCCTGAAACAGGCGAACTCGCAGGGGACAATAGATAAGTAATGGAAAACTTTCTGAAGAGCTTTGCTGTTTAACGGGCGTTTCTATTTCAAGTCATTGACTTTAATGACGGCTGGGGAATTTCATTAGAGCATGGTGAAACGTAATAGTACGATTGTACCCTTGGATACTGTATAACTTGTGGTATTTTACAAATTTGGTGGTCTCTAGAGTAATACTTAGTAATTCATGACATTGCATGGAGTCCTTTCCTAAGTTGGATATTTTCTGGATATTATATTCTCCCTTTTAGTAACTAAACAGGCTGAAATAGAAAATAGTGCTTTACAATTTAAGTGGAGTCATACTTGTAATGTTGTTATCGTTGTAGATTTTTCATAAACTGCTTTCCTTCTCAGCGTATGAGAAATAAAACTCTACAGAACGTTTAAAACATGAACGTACATTAACGAGTATGAAAAAAAGCAGAAAACTATAAAAAGTATTCCAAAAGACTGATCCCAATACGCTATAGAAGTTGAAAGCGAAACCTAGACTCGTAACGCCTTAAAGTCGGGCACGACAACACATTGAAACTATTCCAGGAAGAAACTTTAAAGAACGCTCGACCGATCGTGTCAGCCGTAAAACCGTACTCTGGCAAATTTCAGCCCAGTGCCGATATTTACTTGATCGTGATTAATTATGTATTGTGCTCGTCTTTAGTTCTGAGAGATTAACTGCGCCATTACGCGATTTTATCGCGAGTTCGGCCGAGCGCGGGATTATGCAGTGTCTGCCTTCTGCAGTTAGCGCCTGTTGCGAAAAACGCGCACACGCATGGACCGCTTGAAAAATGTGCGGAGAAATTACGTATTAGAAATTTTGTTGCGGTAACTCAATTTTTTTTTAATATTTTTTTTCTACCTAGTGCTATGAACTTTCGTAAAATTAATATAATTATGAATGAGTCGGCTAATACAAAATTGATAATGTTAATATGAATTATAAAGACAGTAAGATGAACTTAAAGTTGAACAATGAGGTTCGACCGGAAACGAGGGTGAAGGTTAAAAAAAATCCAGCAACTATTAAGGTGGGTAAAGTCCAGTTTACAAAGTTTATTTTGTAAACTGGTATACGTTGAAAGTGTGTCTGTTAATGAGAAATAATGTTAATTGTTTGTAGTTAATATAAACTTTCTAAATGTAATATACCCTGTAAGTGTAAACTATACATAACTTTGCGAAGTTAATTTACTCATGATCATATCATATGCAAAATCATAAGTGAGCGCTGATCTAAAATCGTGTAAAACTGAGTGTTAGCCAAACATTTGAAACTAGACACATTCCGCTAGTATTTAGGTAATTACATACTTTCTTTTGTAACCAATGTGCGGTTAAAAATTTTGTGAGCATACCCAACTAGCAATTTTCTCTTACGGATATGCTGATTTAAGAACTAAGGTGTTACAGCAGACTTACATGGGTCTTGACTATGACAGTAAATCTTATAAAAGCATGATTTAAGATATTTTGTAGAACACTTCCACTTAGTACGTACTCCTATAGAGGTTTATAAAGAATCGTTGTAAGACATTTACCAGAACAGTTGTCTTACAAGTGCATTTTCAGCAATTGCTCTTGATTATTTTTTGCACTTAAAAAAGCAACCTTAAAGAGCATTATTTCTTAGCAGACTCTACTAGATATATCTGCTACATATCGTACGTAGGTAGCCTTGTAAAGTAACCTCTCTTTTTGTATATTACCAAAGTGAGCATTTGACTTTTATATAAAAGCTAGACTTATTGACTGTGCATAGATATAATAACCACTTATACTTATGGTGAACATGCATAATTAAGCAAAAAGGATAATCCCAAAACCTTATCGTTTAAATTATGACTTTAGTTTTAAACGACTTTCCCGCATAACCCAGTGCAACTACCTACTCGTGTCTAAACAATTATGAGTAAAATAACTCGTAACGAGTTTACTAACATCCCTTATAAATACTCCCTTCACTTATTTAAATGGCAATATAAATAAACACATAAACCTTTCTCTATAAAATTGCCACAACTGAAAAAACTATCGTATACGAACTAAAAATATTACAATAGAGAAACCTATGTTAAGCTTAGTTGTATCCTCCAAGATGTTAAGGGTACCTACGTCCTCTTATTTAATCATATAGGGTCACCAACGTCACCAACGATTATGTAAAGGTTGCATACACACAAAAAAAAAATTCTTTGAGTGTTACAATTATTAGGAATTGTTTTTATGTCACATTTCTTGGACTCTCGGTTTTAATGTTAGATGGACTGGGCCCCTCTCTACTAAGATATTCATAAGAGCAAACTCTCAAAATAGACAAGAGGTTGATCTCATGCACCCATCCCACTAAATGACATACCTGCGTTTTTTAATAGCTATAAATTTGTTTATAGTGTATGTTTACCATTCCTTTAGTTTTTAAGTAGTTCTTTTATGTTGTTGTTTCTTTCTTTGAACTTTGCTTTGTATTGTAATACGAAATGTATAGAAGTGAAAAGAATAAAATAAGTATGTATTTCTAAAATTAGCGCGTAAAAAGGTCTATTTTTAAAAATAAAATAATAATGTATCATGGCTCGAGTTTTCACTGCAACTGGTCGATAAACCATTAGTTAGAGCAAATAAGTCCCAGCTAGCAAATGCTAGTTAGCAATGTAGGTACCTGGGTACTAAAACATTCTGTGCATTTAATGACTGTCGGAATTGCAAATTTATGAATGGTCACGCTCGTATTGAAATGCGTGGACATGAGTATGCCTCATATAAAATTCTCTAGCTGTGTTTATAACTACGAGCGCTACTTAACTAAAAAATGCATGGTGACGTCCATCTAGGTGGTACTTGCCTAAATACATTTTGAAAGATGTTCTTGAGGCCAGTGCCCAGTGGGCCTTAAAAAATACTGGGGTAAGACAAACATATGTAGTTTATTTTACTCGGGACAAGATAACATGATGAGGATTCCCTACAAGTGTTACTCTTGTCCCGGAGTTTGTCTTACCCCATCTGACCTAATTTGTTGAGTACAAGTAGCTTCAATTATCAGATCTCTTTAAAATTAACTTCATCTTAATAGTATTGATTCATATTACCTGAAAGAGGAGTTCCTTTCCCGAGCACTCACAAAGGATTATTGAAAATTCGCTCACCAAAAGATTTAAACAGGATAGATGTTTTCGGCTACTTTGCAATAGGTACTTACTTAATTGTATTAAAATACAATAAAATCTTCTTGGTGAATATAATTTATTTATTATTCAGAGAACCAACAGCTACCAATTGTACAATAGTTATATATGTAATTGTTATATAATACTTAGTTATTTTTGCTAAATAAGTAATCACCTTAAAAAAGGAACAATCGGTATAATATTATGGCATAAGCAAATTACGAGTTTTATTTCAATCGGAAGCGTAAAAAATGTAAGAGGGTAACGAGTTTACTATTACTCGAGTTTGGATAAAATGCGTAGTATTTGCTCAGACACTTACGGTCGCACTTTTTGAAACGATAAATTTATTCAAGTCAGAATGTGTCAGTTTTCTCAAAATATTTAATACAAAACAAACGAAACGGCTACAGGCGGACCAAGCGAAATCTGCATGTCATTTGCAGTGACAAAGTGTAACAATCTCATCATTAATGTAAAATTTCTATGAAAATGTGACGTTTATAATGACACTCCTCACTTTGTTCTGTTCAAGTCGTTGCAAAGTTAGGTTAGGTTAGTGTAAGGCCTGAATGACGCTCGAGTTGGGCGTGCAGCGTGGCGGGGCGTGCGGCGTGCATGTTAAACAAATGCAAGCGTATAGTAGCGGCCTTAGTGCACGCTGCTTAAATCACTTGTTAGCCCGACGCCACGCTGCACGCCCCGCCGAACGCTCCGCTTCGATCGTCCACTCGGGCCTTACACTTAGACGGACTCTACCAAATAACGATCAATCCCCATGCGCATCTCATCGGCAACTATTAGGCAAAACAAGCGAACTGGCCACGACTGAATATTCCCCGTATTTGCAGTCGTGATTCAATCGCGCCGCTGATTGACTGCCGAGGTCCTACCAGCCCGGGGGACACTAATCGAATAACTAATCAAATTCATAGAGATAATAAAGTAGAAGTTGATTGGGCTTAGCTAAAATAATAAGTGGTTTGTGGCTGGTAAGTGGTATAAATTGAGTTCGCGAAAGCTGTCGGTGAAGATCATAGTGATTGTTATGGTTTTGTAATTGAAGAATATCATTCCAGTTTTAAAGTTTCATTGAGAATGACTGTCGCAGCGACAGCGTTACTGTTGCAGTGCTGACGCGGGTTATGTGATTATGTCACAAATTAATAATTTGCTATGTCGTTGTTGCTTTGCTGTCGCGATTAGAACGTTTAATCCAGCACTCATTTTATAAAGAATACTAACATATCGTCCATTTACTGCTATCAGGTACAACATATGCCGTTTAACAGCAACGCTGCAACAACAACGTTACACATTTCATTCGGTAGTGATTGCTCTTGAAAGCAATTACAGTTACAAAAAGCACTAATGAATATAACTATTATAATACCTATTTTAAGCGTACGAGTACAGCGTATTCTTGTTAGCGCTTGCACTCAACTGCACTCAACTGTTGAAATGAGCGGAAATTCTATAAGTATCTTCGAGATTAAATTATATTTTTCTCCGATTTCCAGGCTGTATTATCAACAAGAGCACTATATGTTTTATTATTTATTTATCGTATGGCATATCTTTACATGTCACTGCGTTATAAAATTAAAATTTAAAACTAGAATTCTGGGTGGTGTTAAAAGTGCAATAAACTTGGCAGCTGTATATACTGTTCTCTCTGAATTTCAAGGCGAATATAGGTTTTATTAATACATTCTTACTAAATAAGGATCGGGGGTATTATAAATATAATACATATATGCTACTTTAATGTTCATGCCAAGTTTCAATCAAGTTGCATTTTTTTGGCGGCTGCTTCGTTCTATTCTTAAGCGTTTTACTAAATTATACTGGCGAAACAGTAACCGGTTATTTAATTATTCATTTTTTGCAGGAAGAGCGGCAGCGTACTGGACGGTACATTGCGATCCTAGTGGGCATAAGCTTATTTCTCCTGGCGATATACCACGCGTGGGTGCGGAAGATCCCAGTTGTTGCCAGCCTAGTCGTGCCCGCGCTCATTATGTTCATTTACGTGGGATGGGTTCTGTATTCTGCCAACAGGGAGAAGCATAGGGTAAGTTGCTTTTTTCTGTAATGTTTTAAGTGTTAAGCAGCTCCGATTAAATAAAACATTATTGTCGAGGTAAGGAATGTTCGCATTTGCAGGATTAAGGGTTAAATTTAAGCGGAAGTTTAAATTAATAGGTGGGATGGGCATCCTATTCTGCCAAAAGGGAAAAGCATAAGTAAGTTAAGATTATTTTTCAGTATCTCTGTGGTATTGTAGGCATGATTAGCAAGGTGAAGTTCTAATCTGTGAAGCCATTATCTTTTGCGAGCGGCCGGATGCTAAAAGCATTCCACTGATGCACCGCGCTGCATCAGAAAGGATGGTGTTTTTTTTGCCATTAATTTTTCACTGTGACTGAAAACAGTCTCTACAGTTACCATTAGTATTACAGTGAAGCTTAACTTCATGTTGTAGAAAGGTTAGTGTTAATTGACTGAATAATCCTAAAACACAGTTCTATTACACCACACCAGTATATTAATTATAGACACTGTCTATAGTTTTTTTTGTGGCAAAATACTTTCAGCCTTAGCGCGTCATATTTGCGGAGGAACATTATCTGAACTGGCCGCGTAGCCAACCTGCCAATCGCTAACGCTCCGTAGCGATCGAAACGCAACTGTCACTCTCGTACTTATAAGGAAGAGTGATAGAGAGACACAAAATATTTCGTTGTCAAAACGATAGCGATTGTCGCCTTGGCTAGGTTTAAAATCGCATGTTCTTACTTATATATTGACACACACGATCTGCACTGAGACTACCTAATGTCAAATCAATATCAAATAAATATGTACCTTATTCTAAAGTTTGAAGCCCGCCCTTTGTCCGCTGGGTCACAAGTGTTGCCGTTAGACTTTCAACTTTTAGAATCTTTGATTTAATAGTTCTTTCTTGTAGTTTATGCCATATATTTACGAATTTATTTGTAAAAATCTAGCATAAGTGTATAGCACTACAGTAGTGCTATATTTAAAACATTGTGCTAAAGACAAAAATTAAATCATATAATGTTTCGAGGTAAACAGTTTCTCCCTGTCACACTTACATGTTGCCTCCCTGTCACACTTACGTAAGAATTTACAAGTGCGACAGAGAGGCAACACGTTGAACGTGGATCGCGGTAGGCCCTCTGATACAACCGACGGAGGTACTCGTAATCATATCATGTAGGCCGGTATCGCGCCCTGTCCTCGTTTTCCTTCGTGGGTTTTCAGAAAAAAAGATAAGGTAATTTGCATATAATCATGTAGGTTTTCGTTTAGCTTACGAGCTTTCGTTTATTATACGAGTATTCGAAGAAATTGTTTTTTAGCTTAGTTTTGGAGATGTCTTACATATACGTATTAGTCATAAAGTATAGAGATATTATGATAAAAAACGAAACTAAAAGTTCTATATGTACTATAAATTTTGTTAATGCCAGTATATTTTTACCTATGTTAAAAGAATTATAGGAACAATAATATGTAATGCATCGTTGCGCTTGCCAAAGCTAATAGAGTAAGACCAGAGAAAGTCTGCAGCGCTAAATTAAAAGTAGTTTTTAAAAATCAGTATGTGACAACACCACAGAAAATGGATTCAATACTCTTGATACTTGTGAAATTTCTACTATATTTACCGTCTATAAAAAAAATCAGCTCTGCATTATGGTTAAATAAATTTAATTCCAACAATAAATGTCACTATTACCTAATACGTATACATTTACTAATATTGATAAATAATATTGGGACAATGTGACATTTGCTTCATCAAAATGATTGAGCTTTTGTAATATATATGTAAGAGGGCCTACCGCGAACACCGAATTTCGCAAATTGCGGGCATCTTTCTCTTTTACTCCCGTTAAGGCGTAATTAGATTGACAGAGAAATTGCCCGCAATTTGCGAACCGTAAGCATAAGCATAGAGGTTGTGGGTTCGAACTCGAAACCCAGCTAGTACCAATGAGGTTCTCGAAATGTTAGTGGAAGTTCATAAGGTAAGTATGCCTATTAGGTGTGTTCAATTTATTATTATTATAATTCCGTTTTAGACAGGCAGCTGATGCTGGTACGTCTAAATTATCACGCTCACGATTGGTTCACTTAGCACGATTTCACTGGTTTTGTTTGCTGTGAAACCTTAGTCTAATCTAAACCTATATTATATTATCTACATATTACATATGGTGCAAGTATTAAAATGTTTCATTCCACTAACCCGTCATCAACTCCAAATTTTGTAAACATTGTCGTTTTTGAGCTTGAATCGCCTCGTGCTGATTTTTTACTAGTGTGAAATTATTCGTCATGCGGAAAAGTAACTCCCGCACGCCGGTTTTGTAAGGTTTCACCATGTTTTTTCCGTTCATCACAAAACACAACAAATATTTAAACCATTTTGACAAACACATACCATAGTGAATGACGTTTACTGACTGCTAAAAACATTGCCATATATAGTTTTTTAATTCGCTGTCAAATTATTGCGCTGCAGACTTTCTTTGGTCTTACTCTATGCATTCGATTTTCGATTGACAAATAGTTACCTAGCAACAAAACACATAAGGCTGGGTTCTGATATGTCGTACGGTTGAATATTGCTCGTTGACTTTAATTTACTTTAAGTACCCATCTTTATTTTAATAAAAAAACCCACTAGTAAACATATCTGCTTAACACTAATTAAATCCATATTTATATAATTAAAAGGCAAGGGTAGTTCTTTTTGGTACAACAAAACATATATTGTACCAAAAATAACTACCCTTGCCTTAATATCATAATATTTAGAGGCCCTTTCCCCAAATCCCGGTGTTGTATTAGGAAAATTCACAAGTTACTCTCATTAATGTATTATTCCATAGGCAGGCAGCATAGTACCTTAGGCTTTTCTGGGCAACAATAAATGAGAATAATACCTTCTGTTGCAGACCGTACCCAGATCAACCTTTAGTCGTAGCTTTTGTCACGTGATCCGCCTACTGATACGCGAAGAATAGATTGTATATCATATGGGTATTCAGTTTCAGTAAAATATAATGATATTTGATATCATAGACGATACACAATAGACTGTGTGAGAAATATTAATAGTTAATTATTGACTATCATATTTGCAATTCGTACATTGTATTTATCACCGTCATCCGCGAGGTATAAATTATGGATTACGTTAAAATTATTTTAGAGACAAACCAAAGAAAGTCTGCAGCGCTAGATTAAAAGTAGTTTTTAAAAATCAGTATGCGACAACACCACAGAAATGGATTAAATAGTCTTGATACTTGTGAAATTTCTACCATATTTACCGTCTATGAAAAAATTAAGCTGTATGCACAGCTTAATTTTTATGGTAAAATAAATTTCATTCCAACAATAGATGTCACTCTTAATATGTAGACATATACTAATATTGATAAATAATATTGGGAGAATGTGACATTTGGCTTCATCAAAATTAATAAGCTTTTGTAATATCCGCGACGGCGGTAAATAGGTACAGAGGGCCTACCGCGAACACCGAAGTTCTCAATATGCGAGCATCTTTCTCTTTTACTCCCATTAAGGCGTAATTAGATTGACAGAGAAATTGCCCGCAATTTGCAAACTAAAGTTTTCGGAAAAACGAAATAAACCATTAAAACAATAAACATATATTAAAAATTAATTTTAGCTTTAACTAGTAGGTACCCATGCCGTGAGCATAAGCATGGAGGTTGTGGGTTCGAGCTCAAAACCCGGCTAGTACCAATGAGTTTCTCGAAATGTTAGAGGAAGTTCATAAGTATGCCTATACCTATTAGGTGTGTTCAATTTGCTGTGAAACCTTAGTCTAAACCAATATTATATTATCTAAGTAGGTACATATGGTGAAGTATTAAGATGTTTCATTCCACTTACCCGTCATCAACTCCAAATTTTGTAAACATTGTCGTTTTTCAGCTTGAATCGCCTCGTGCTGACTTTTTACAAGTGTAAAATTATTCGTCATGCGGAAAAGTAAATCCCGCACGCCGGTTTTGTAAGGTTTCACCATGTTTATTCCGTTCATCACAAAACACAATGAATATTTAAACGATTTTGACAAACACATACCATAGTGCATGACGTTTACTGACTGCTTAAAAAACATTGCCATATGTAGTTTTTTAATTCGATGTCAAATTATTACGCTGCAGACTTTCTTTGGTTTGTCTCTATTATAATTTCGTTTTTCAACATTCTCATACCCAGTACTCTAAATAATAAAAAGTAAATAACAAAAAGGTCTAAGCAATTCTGCCTTTCGTCAATTTCTTTCAGCATAAGTCAGGTCAACTCTTAGATCAATAGTTTACGTAGATTTTACAAGGTTACCTTCTATTTATTTCAGCTGTCCCGGTATCTGTCCATATATCTAAGATAAACTTATTTTTCTATTGTAATAATTTCGTGTTTTATTTTAATATTCTGGACATGTTCTGGAATAATATCCATATTCTTTCGGTTTAGTGATTTACTCTTACTTTAAGCAAATTGTATTTGCCCAACCGTAATTTGATCGGATTCCCGTTGTTTGCGATTATGACATACGCTATCCAGCATCCGTAATCGAACTATGTAAATTCTATAGTAATATTGTAAACCCGCGGCATTGTTTAGCCCAATCAAATTATTAATTAAACCGACGCAACATCAAAGTAGGTGGAATGTTATTCCGATGACTTGCCGAGCGCTGGCGAGTAGTCGCCGGTCGCCTCTTGTGAACCGCTGTTTCTGAATACTATGCATGATAATAATAATAGCTACGGATTGGTCACACTGACCATGACCGTCTGTGTTTACTTACGGCAGTAGCACCTAATTATGACATAGGTACCATGAAAGTTTGAGCTCTGAGCCACGTTAACCCCCTGAAAGCAGTCTATTGAAAGGTGGAAACTTATGATCAGCTGTTAGACTGCTCTACATAACTTGCTACTTATTACTTATGTTAAAAACAATGTACAGTGTACTTGCTACTTATTTTAAAAACCGAAATATTAGCGCAATTTTCGTTATGAACAGTTATCTATTACGTTTTCTGATGTCACATTAAATTTTAGAATGAATTTGCAACAGAATGAATAGAACAGGTATCGATTTTCGCTCTCCTGTAGGTACGAGTATGTGTACCAACATGCTATAAGATTGAAATCAAATTAGTATTATATTTTATAGATCTGAACACGCCCCACGCGCCCAGTAAGTTATGGTAATGATGTAGCGGTGGTAGTACGTTGGCGGTTAGGCGATCCACAAACATTCCGGCTGATTCACACACCGTCTGCCGAAACGTAAACATGCCGCGTTGGCGCGCGATCGACTGATCGTTTGACAGTTTGTTTATGAAACTGGATTATAATGTGCGAGCGCTGTGGAGAACAGTTCTCGTACGCGGAAATTGCCATCAGACTAGCTTTATTAGCGATGATGGATTTAGACAGTTGGCGTTATTACGGATTGGATATTCATTTGTAACCGAAGTTGCAGGATACTTACTTACTTCACTGGCTCAGTAATATATTCTGCGCCACTTCACGGAATTTTCAAAGTATCCAACTACGAGTATACT
Organism: Cydia amplana; assembly: GCF_948474715.1. Taxonomy (NCBI): domain Eukaryota; kingdom Metazoa; phylum Arthropoda; class Insecta; order Lepidoptera; family Tortricidae; genus Cydia; species Cydia amplana. Next base: position 7,035,036 of record NC_086074.1, on the reverse strand, counting down.
TTGAAAATTCTGGGTCCTATCTGAGATTAAAATAAAAGTTGTAGGATAAGTTAGAAAATTGTCCAATAGGAATCCGCCGCTAGATCATTACTCACGACATTAGAATCCGACCAAATAATATTAAAAAAATTCAAACATTAGTAGATCTCGAGAAAAAAATATATATAAAGAAAAATTGTGTTACGTAAACAGAACCCCCTGTGCTTGAATTTATCTCACACTTGTTCTTGTTGTTGTTGGCCAAATTGTTTAGACGGTTGTGGTGCTATAGGATTATTATTTCGAGTAAGTAGCCAGATATCATGCTAATTTATATTTTTTTAGCCTGAAATAAATGATATTTTTTTTTATTCAACAGAAAACATAGAAAGAAAACTTTCGGTATTAAAAGACCTTAAACCTAATAACTGTTTACCCATCTTGTTTGTTTAAACTTTAATTGAAAACCAAGAATGTGAAAACCAAATCATAATTAGCGTAAATAATAGGCAAATAGCCAGAAACACAGATGGTTAGTTATTGGACAGGGCGTCACGTATTTTTACTATATTGACAGTACAGATAAGCTCACAGACTTAAATATACCATAGATGAAGCAAATATCACGATTTGTATTGAAACCAAGCGTGCCGACTTTTTACCACCTACTGTGACGTCACAGCCGCAATTTAGTGACGGGAAATCCTAACCGATTCAAAGACACCGATGCCCCTCTGCCCCGCTACGATTCAACTGTCTTGCTCATAGATTATATATCTGCGGTCTCGCTCGCTCACTCCCCGTTCCCCCGCGAACCACGCCAAAAATCACAAATCGATTGTCATGAATGACATCGATTTTCTGACAGACGAATGATAAAAACAGACGAATGATCTTCTTCCCAACTTTTCCCTTCAATGAAACTGGTATTTTCAAAATCTATGACTGGATCATGTGGAAAACAAAAATAATGAAAGTTTTTTTAAATAACACAATAGAAATTTCAATGAAACTGCTATTTTCAAAATCTATGACTGGATCATGTGGAAAACAAAAATAATGAAAGTTTTTTTAACACAATAGAAATTTATAACCCTACTAAACGTATAGGCAGACATATAATCGTATGTGGTTAAATTACCCTTCTTTTTAAAGGTGTCGTGTAAAATTAGGACATGATTTTTTGAAATCAATAACTACTAATAGTTTTTTTTAAATAGTTAATATCATTCATTTGTCCGATATCGATTAAAATCGATTATTAGAAGCGATCGGTAGTACGAACAACACTAGTCGCTAAATTTGACAGACGAATGATAAACGGCCTGTACCACGAAGTCGAAGCGATGCGCGACAGTATCGCTAGTTCCGATATTCATCGTCTCTTAACTCACAACGTCAGATCAAACGCTCAAAGCAAACGCGCAATGTAATGTAAATATAGTTTTGTAACGTTAATCTGTAGTTACTTAGATATATTATTGGAATCAAATTTGGAATACTTAAAAAATTGTTTTAAAATGAATTTACTCATAATATCATTTTAAAATTACTTACCTGTGATAGGAAATATGTCCTTGCCCTTGGGTGCTTGCAATTTTTGGGCTGTTGCACTTAATTATCACGCAACGAGGCATTTTTTAATTTTTTACGGACTACCGGCTGCAACAACTGGCGCGCGTGGAATGTCAATAGCGACGGCCAACCTCGACGCTTGGTCGGGGTTCGGACACGCAAAGTAGATGCATTTGCGTCGTCTATGGTATATTTAAGTCTGTGGATAAGCTCATTGTTGAGCATATAGTGAAAATGGGGTCGTCGAGAGATTTATTGACACAAGTTTTTCCTTTCACAAGTTCTTCAGGACACTCGAGTTGTAAATAATACTGTCAGATACCGTTCTCGTGGGATTATCCCAATAGTTGTAAGATTGTGCCCTACATCCGTGGGAGGAGTCAAACTTTGAACAAACCACATTCCACAGAATATACAAAAGAGGGTTAAATATTTTTGCTGTAACATACCTAAGTATGTCATTAAAAATTTAACTCAGTCAAAGATTTACCCATTAAAATATAATAAGATTAACTAGAACTAGAACTAATAAATAACTAGAACGAGAAATAGGTACTACCTCGAGCTGCATCTCAAGATAATAGCCATTTTAAAACTTATTAAACCAGCCGAGGATCTAGAAAATTACTGACTAATTGCAATTCCGAGTTCCTCATACAACAATTCAAACTCTACTTTGCAAGCGAGACCAGTTAGTTCTAATCTAAATTAAATAGTGTTGTATTGTTAAACGATAGGTAGGTACTTAGTTTAGCCAAAAGGATCCATTCTCAAATAGTTGTGACTTATTGACTGGAAGTATAATTACGTGTACAAATTTTTGTAAGTTATTTTTTTTTAATACCTAAATTAACGTATTCTGCCAGTCCTTGGTTGGAAGGTTTTAATGGATTAGAATGTTGACAAAGAATCGTAAAATTTGGGAGGGATAGTCTTGAAAAGATTCCCAAGACCGAGAGAAAGAAGATACATTTTTGTTAGGACAATAAAAAAAAAATCGTCAAAAAACAGAAAATTCCCACGTCCAACCACTAGTATGGCGTCGTTTCCACAGTGGCATCGGAAGCAACAGCCCTGTGCCCAATGTCAGAGTTATTGTGACGCACATATTCCTGAATCATGTCGACACAAAACGGTTCCAGTATCCAGGTCACCTGAGGCGTCGCTAATTGCATGTTTGCCTCGTTATTTTAACTTTTATTGGCATCCCGTTTATTTGGTTACGAAGGTTAAAGCTTTTAAACGCTCATTGGTTCCTTTCCTTTATTGCGTCGCTGCTAATTAAGTTCCCAATGATAAAGCAGCCAGGGGATCTGTTTGTAAATATTATTCGAGAGAACGGTAATGACCTAGCAACATTTTCCGAGCCTTCATAAAAATTTAGGGCGTACGCGTACCAAATTGAGATAGGCTTACCTATACTTATATTCACCTAAAATTATTCAATTAGCTCAACGCTTTTAGGTGTAAAATAGAGTTTGAATTTTATGCCCATGGTTATACGAAAGGATATATATTATCTAAAATTATTTATCTATCGAATATCTACCAGAATCAACAAATATAAGTATTTAAATGTTTAATTGTTGCGTTAGATTGCGAATCATATGTACGTCTACGATTTTCTCGTTGGTCGCATTTTATAAAGCTTCAGGTATACGTTAATACTTCGTATAAGTTCTTAGTAGGTATATTGTTCACAATACGTGGAGGGCACGAATAATCCACCGAAACATTGAGTAGCCTAATTGTGGTATAAAAAAGTTTTAATATTAAGTAATAGGGAAAAACACGAACTTCACGGAGTATTAATGCTTATTTTTCAAAATTATCAGCCAGATATTCAACCAGAAACGTCACTTTGATACGTGAATGATGGTATACTTATAACAAATTTTCAAATCCGTAATATACTTATAATCAGGAATATGTGATTAGTGTTATCATAAATAGATATTGGACACGTGTATCGAATACACGTACGTTTATAATATAAGTGACCGCAGCAGTAGCATAGTGCAGCAAAGTTTCTAACTTAAACTTATTCCAATAATAGCATAGATAGCATCCTTCATAACATCCTGCCGGTCTCTCGCCAGTTCGCAATATAGCTTGATAAATGTTAGGTGAGCTCCGTATTTATTTAGTTTACTGTATAAAGTCAATATAAACAATAAACAACCCGAGCATCCGGCGAAATCTTGACCTTCTAGGTAATTAAACGCACTGCCTGCCTTACTACACAAATTTAACACAATGTATGCTGATATTTGTCATTTAATTAATTTCAGTAATAAAACTCTGTACATTTTTGTACATTTTGGTTGTCTACTGTCTTTTTTGTCTAACCCTTCAAACTTACGCAATTGTGTCTTAAAAAAATCTTTAGGATCTTAAAACGCAGGTTTAGAGTATTTTTTAACAAGTGAGTTTATAATCTTAAAAGCACTAACGCCAAGGCTATTTTAATCAACTGTGTAAGAAATTAAGAATCAATACAATGTCAAAGTCTCTCGAATAGAGAACGTTGTTCGTTTAATTCTAATTGATTAGTTGTAGGTAAATGCTAGCCTAGACCCAAATAAGCTTGCCACAGTTTGCACGTGTCGCTGAGTATAATCCTAGCCGTATGGCCACTAATGCGTAGATATACAACCACAACCGCATACGAATTAGGTTCAACATACCCTAGTTCATGTTATTATCATAATTCTCACGTCTTTCACAGAAATGTAATGTTGTATTACTGTCTTTTTGGTCCCTAAAGATACTGGAGGTTCGCAGTGTTCATAACTTAAGAAGCCCAGCCAGCCTATTATGGATAGCTTTATCCATCTTTATCCACGTGATAAAAAAACTGTCACTGTTTAACACCGTGGGAAAGAAAGTGACGGACACCGTTTTATCACGCTGTCACGTAGACAAGAACGACCATCATATCCGTACAGATCTTATGTCTACACAACGAATCGTCATAAACATGTAAATAGGTGGTATTTAATGATATTTAATTAGTTAAATTCGCTTACAAGTTAAGGTTTTAGGTTATAAGTTAATCATACGGATCATACACTTTTCGCCAGTAATTTCTAAGCATAAAGGACCTATTTTAGATATTGATGTGACAGACTGGATTAAAATTCCATTCCAACAACACGTACTTTTGCAGTCAATAAAAAAGATCTAAATCAGCTAACGTTTAAACGAGTTTTAAGGACACGTCTTACGTTATAATTATTTGTCTGTAACCCCTTCTGTCCGTTATTGTCCCTCTGTCTGTTATTGAAACCCAGTCTTTGAAGTTCACGGTTCATGTTTGAGGAAGTAACTATAGACTCTTCGCTGTTCATACTTTGCGCCAAGGTTATATATACAAAGTCAAGTGCGCCATTAAAAGTACCGTTTGTTTTAGTTTTTCAGGCTGGTTTATAAATTTATGACAGGTGAGGCGGTGATCAATAGTGTTTACATATTTTTATTTCTGGATTGAAAATCTGCGAGCGAATTTGAATAGCGTAACGTAAATATGTGATATGAGTTGATTAGACACCTTCTGTTTATTAGATGGGTTGTCTAAGCTAGCTTATTGCGTGGCGTGAGGAAATTAATATTTTTTTACTGTGGTATGAGGACGCGTGAGGAAATTAATATTTTTTTTGTAATACATATATCATAGTCAATATGAAAACAACACAGCAATTTGCTACTGGCTATTTACTATCAAGTGCCAGTTGTATCAAACTATCTGGCTCGAATTGTTCGGCACTATCCGCTTTTATCCTTAGGATCCAACTGTTTTAAACATTTATGCAAGACTCGATCTATGTTCAATAGCGGAAATACGTAATTAAGTATGGTTTATTGGTAATCGATCAATGTCACTCTTCTGACTCTTCTTATGCGAGACGCTTATCAGGCCAATTCGAGTTTTAGTTATCAGATCTGTTTCCAACATGATACTGATCTAATAACTAAAACTCAAATTGGCCTGTATATCGTGTTAAAGCGCTACGCCAAAGTTTCTCTATGATTGGTCATTGCTACGGCATTTTGCCACTTGCTACGGCCTAAATCGTAGCTGTCGGAAGAACGGTGTTTTTTTATATAATGATCGATAAAATGCTATAATTTGCCACGGATAAGTTAATACTAATTATAATATAACTACTTGCTAATTGTTTTTCTCATATTTAAGTTAAATAATTTTAATTTTAGTTACAAGTTCACGTAACCTATAGAAGCTAGTTTAGCTAGTAATTTAAATATGACAAGTTAATATAGTAGGCAAATGTTCCCATTACTTTACAGCCGCGGGTGGTATTGGTATGATAGTAGCTTGAGGCAAACACCCCGATTACTGTCTCAGGCTTTATGTGCCTATATGTATTTAATTTTCTTATTATTCAATACTATTATCAAAACATAAGGACTTTATACGTAACAAGTAATAAGATTACAATGCAATTACGTACCATCCACATCAAAAACAAGGTAACAGACGAAGCGTCCAAAGTATCTACCCCATGTTAGGCATGGCACCTGCCCATAATCTCCAACATTCAGTTCCTAAATTTTAAATATGAAAACGATTTTCTTTGATCTAATGTACAGCGAGCTGAAAAATTTCACGGACACATTATGCATGGCATTAATTCATGAAATGGCCATGCACTTTTGCAGCTCTGTGTGTGCTTAAATATTCAAAATATTCATTTTACATGACTAAGACCTTATTTAGGTACTATGTAATAATATCACCAAAAACGCGGTGAAATGCCGATCCATATAAATGTCCTCATACGATTATTTTTGGAAAATGTGTTTGTGTTAGCGTCTAATTGCTACCACTCTCTTTTCACGCCTTTTATATGTAGCCGTAGTAATTATTCTGTGTCCCTAGTGAATAAGGGTACAAGTCTCGGGCAGCGCAGTTGTAAAAGGGCGTAAGTTCCACGTAACACTTATGCCCTTTCATACCTAAGCTGCGCGAGACTTATACTCTTTTTCACTAGGGTCGCAGAATTATTTCCTCAGAAAGGAAGTTTGTATGGACATAAATATGCTACGTAACATATATTAACGTGCCATGCAAAACTATGGCTTCTCGAACACAAAAAAGCGGCCAAGTGCGAGTCGGACTCGCCCATGAAGGGTTCCGTATTTAGGCGATTTATGACGTATAAAAAAAAACTACTTACTAGATCTCGTTCAAACCAATTTTCGGTGGAAGTTTGCATGGTAATGTACATCATATATTTTTTTTAGTTTTATCATTCTCTTATTTTAGAAGTTACAGGGGGGGGGACACACATTTTACCACTTTGGAAGTGTCTCTCGCGCAAACTATTCAGTTTAGAAAAAAATTATATTAGAAACCTCAATATCATTTTTGAAGACCTATCCATAGATACCCCACACGTATGGGTTTGATGAAAAAAAAATTTTTGTGTTTCAGTTCGAAGTATGGGGAACCCCAAAAATTTTTTTTTTTTTTCTATTTTTGTGTGAAAATCTTAATGCGGTTCACAGAATACATCTACTTACCAAGTTTCAACAGTATAGTTCTTATAGTTTCGGAGAAAAGTGGCTGTGACATACGGACGGACAGACGGACAGACGGACAGACAGACAGACATGACGAATCTATAAGGGTTCCGTTTTTTGCCATTTGGCTACGGAACCCTAAAAAGGTTAAAGTCAAAAATATATTTTCATATTTCATATATTTGCATAACCAGGTACATTACAATACACAGGTGTTATTTGTAAAGTAGATGGTACATGATACCCTGTCAGGGCATTGCAAAATCTCTTAAATACTAAGTTTTAGGTACAAACGTCATGCATTATTAACAAGCAAAAATCAGATTTCTATTTTTAACGCTACACGGGTGCACATTCAAAGTGCAAAGGGTGCACATCTAAATTATTAACCAAATTTTAAAATAATATAAAACTTATAATGTTACTCATCTGTAGGACCCTTACTAAAACACGAAAATTACATATTTAGCTCACGATACGATTTATGTTAGAAAGTCTATTGCCCGCACTTGATAAACCTATATACCTACGCCATTAATACGTATAATTTTTAAGTTAATAGTAGTTATTATAATGTTCATATATTGGTTACGATTGTGGTTAATTGTCCGACCCATTGTGTTTGAACAGTAAATTGAAACGGAATTCAATTAAGTTGCACTACCTACCTACAGGCGGTATAAGTAATTAATATTCAGAGGTAATAACTGAAATAGCTCAAACACCAGATGGAATCATCCTGTATAATGGAGCGATCAAAGGAGTGGTCCCAGTAGGTATACACTGTACACTATTATATGTTCAAAAATATATACAAGTTTAAACCTTATTCCATTGTTATAAGGTGAAATATGTATACATATATTTGACGTGCTTAAATGATAACTTTTTCTTAGTTATTGTTATTGAATACTGAAATAAATGCAGGCTGAGTTCACTTGTCTACAAAACACGTTTAACGCTAAACAATTTTCTTTTTCTTTTCTAATTGAAAAAAAGAAAAATAAAGAATAATGATGTCAAACCTTATCTTTTTCCTGCTTAAGACAAACACGTGGAAAACCTAGAGAAATGCCTTTAGTTGGAAAAGGTTTTACGGCTAAAGTTTTTTTTAGGTTGTAGCGGAAGTAAGTAGTATTGGTAGAAACGTAGGTAAAACATGATAATTTTACCTACTAAATTGATTGTCAGCAAATATATAAAGATAATTAAAAAAATACATATTTAGTTATTAATTTAGTTTTATATTAAATTAATTTTCCACTAAAACTAGCAACTAAAAAATTGTATTTCTCTCATGATACAAATAATGAAAACATTTATCTTTTGCTCTGTGGTGCATGAATCTTAAGGGGGGTGTAGTAAGGTGGTAAGTGGCGCGAAAACATTTTGAGATCTTTCACCGCCAAAAAATAAGAGGTCCTTAATAAACCTTTTGTGTCACCAAACGGGCTTAACACAAAAAATATATTGAATACCTACTGATATTCTGAAATTTAAATGAACTTTGAAATATAAAAGCTTTCTGTCAATTGACAAAATACCAAAATAGACTAAAAACAAACAAGACAGGTAAAGGATGTAACCTATAATACTTATAGAATTATAGATTTTCATTATAAAGTTATCTACATTATTAAAACAGAACTTATCTCTAGTTGGTTATTTTGAAAGTAAATGTTGATGGAAACCAGTAATAAGATTGCAAATTTATTAACGTCAACCTAAAACAATTATGCATTTAAGCCAATTTAACCGCGAATTTTCAGTGTCGGGCTGTCTTAAATAAAAGGGTTATAGTTATAATAACTTTATAAATGCTTAAATCTGAAATAGGAACATAAACTGTTATTTTTAGGGTTCCGTACCCAGAGGGTAAAAACGAGACCCTATTACTAAGACTCCGCTGTCCGTCCGTCCGTCCGTCCGTCCGTCTGTCACCAGGCTGTATCTCACGAACCGTAATAGCTAGACAGTTGAAATTTTCACAGATGATGATGATATTTCTGTTGCCGCTATAACAACAAATACTAAAAACAGAATAAAATAAAGATTTAAGTGGGGCTCCCATACAACAAACGTGATTTTTGACCAAAGTTAAGCAACGTCGGGCGGGGTCAGTACTTGGATGGGTGACCGTTTTTTTGCTTGTTTTGCTCTATTTTTTGTTGATGGTGCGGAACCCTCCGTGCGCGAGTCCGATTCGCACTTGGCCGGTTTTTTTTATACCAGGTAGGTAATAAATATAAACACGAGTAACATACTTCTAATTGCGTTTTGTTTTGTAATTTGTGTTTCAATCACGTTTTGGATGAAACTGAATTCGATCTATTTTGTATTCATATCACATAATCTTGCGGTGATTAACCTGGCCATTGGCTAGATGGATACAATATTTTCCGTCATATATATTATGTAACTCCGAGGATTCGCAATGATACCTTCCATGGTCCACTTTTGAATTGTAGAAAAAATAACTTTTGGCATAAATTTTATTTTTGGTACAAGCTTTTATCGCTGACTGTACTTTTCTTTCCACAGACAATTCTTAAAACTCCAAACACAATTCCGTTGCGTTGTTTTATAAGAATTCCTATGCCCGCCTCCTGTCTCCATGATCAGATCAGCTCTATGGTACCATAATATTACTTACCAAATTTTTAGCTTCATCGGAAACCGGGAGGTAGGTCGAATTTAACTTGCAAGATATTACCCGTAAAAACAAACATAGTTACTACATAGGTACATAGATACATAGGTACATGCACTACATACAATGCAAGTTAAATAACAAAGCTTGTATATAATAAGCGGCCAAATACCTATTAGAAAGTTGATGAAATCTAAAATACGTACAATATTACGAACTAGGTTCTTATACAGCTATTGCAACTTGGTGATCCTCGCTAAATACTGGCTAATAGTTGGCGTAGCTCCAGGCGCGAGGCGCTGGCGATGGCGCTGGCAGCCTGAATACTTAAGAGGACACTGGATTTTAGAACATTAATTGATTTTAATCCACAGAAAAAAGTAAAGAAAGGCATTACGTGGCCCATTTTCTCTTTTAAAAGTTAATTTAATATGTCTCTGATGTTTTTACTGGCAGTTCGCAGTTTTAGACGTTAAATTTGAGGTTTTAAATTATTTTTGTTTTTAAACTGTCTTTGTCTTAATCCTATGCCATAACTCATTATATGTATAGAGTGGAACAAGAGACACTACCTTCGTTATAACTGTATTGGAAATGTATATTGAATAATGGAAAGCATTTAACCACAATCTCACCTGATGGTGTGCCGATGTGGTCTAGTGGAGCCTGCTTACCTAAGAGATGTCTTAGTTCACTCTCGATTTGAAAAGATCCAAGTTATAGCAGGCTGGGAATATTAGATTAGCAGGAAGTGATATATTATATAGATTCCACTATATAGATTCCACTGTCGTGTATAATATACACTTTTATTGCGTAGGTACCTATATTCATAGGTTTTTATATTGTTTCCATTCAGTTATTGCATGTTAGCTATATTTTTGTGGACATCTGTTATTGGCTTTGTTTTTTGTTCATAGTGCTATGTATCATGTACTTTTTGTATTGCTATTGATGCCCCAAGTAAAAAAAAAACCCAATAGAGAAATGGACATCCTTCTTTTATTATCTATTCTCTGTGAGCGTATGTCCTCTTAATAGCCAGCGTGTGTCTAACGAGCGGCCGCGGCCGCAGTGACCGCGACCAATCACCGCCCAGTTTCAATTTACGCGGTTATCACACATGCAGATCACCCCGCTCCGGTGTGTGAGCGAGACAGCGCTATGCACGTATAGTGATGTCCCACTCGCACACCTGAACTGCGTGCGGATCAGTATCCAGTGTGAGGACCGCCTTAGGATACCAGTTACGAGCACTGCTGCATATATCAGTATATTACCGAGTTCATAGAAATAATTACGACCGAGAAATCGTTAAAGCTGCTATGGACAATGAATTTGACGTGGAATGGTTTTATGTTTGAAGACAAACGGCTGAAGTGGCGATGCTGAGATAGGTACCTACTTCATTGAAAATAAATTTATACCATTAAGATAATAGTAGAGCACCGCTTTTTCAAACAAATGTGGTCTCCATTTTCCTCCTTAAATATTGACAATATGGAAAATATCACAATTAATTGCCATGGTTAATAACCATGGCAATGGTTATGCCTCTTCGGAACGTTATTGACTATTTGCTTATTATGAGATTTAGGAGCAAAAACAAATTCCATAAAAAAAGGTACCTACTTATTCTTCTTAAGGTGAAGTGAGTTCAGAAAACGGAGTTTTAAAATATTCGTAGCGCTTTTTTGGATCACCGTACGGCTGCCATGAATGGTATAAGCAATCTTGAGGCCTTTTTCTACGGAACTCAACGATTCGAATCCTAAGTTTTTGACTTTCGCTCGATAGAAAACAATCACGAACATAGGTCTAAAACGGACTTGAAATATTCGTAACAATTTTGGCACAAAAGATAAAGATATGAAATTTGCTTCTAATAACGCGCAATCTTATTCTTGATGGAACTCAGTGATTCCTTTTTTTTTAAATTGAACATTAAATAAATATATTCAAAGACATGATATCAGCGGTCCCGTGCACGCAACTTCTTTGATTCAGATGGCCGCTGGCCTCGGACGAAGGCGGACGCATCGCGCTTTGGAGCTCCATGACAGCTTACTCTTGACAAATAAATCATGTACGTATACGAAAAAGTATACCAGTAGACAGTTTGTATTAAAAGAAATAGGGTAAATAATTATCATCACGTAGAGCTCGAGTTTCATTTTAAATTTGATTTGCTGTTATTTACGGGGCATAATGGTTGAAAAACGCAGTAAACTATCTTAAAACAATACGATTACAATATCATTTAAGTAATTTGCTCCTTGAAATCCCGCTTAAAATGAAAAAAGTTTGAAGACTCATTTTTACTGATTGGAATTAATTTTCATTATGCTGGTATTCATATAGCGTCATTTTAAAAACGTTCCTACGTGACTTCTGTACGTCAATGAACTGTGATGACAGATGACAATTTTGTGATTTTGTATTTATGTTAGAGAACTTTTGTTCTTCAAATATTACCTATTAACATTCAGTGCCGATAACCCGACTATCGGGTATTTTATGATTTCGTTCCCAGGCCGGACGACCCGATAGTCGGGAACGTGGTACTACAGCTTTATATGACGACATTTTTGCGGCCTATTTTGTTGCAGTTACATGCTGTTCTGCAAACCTTCATGAAATCAAGAAAAAATAAGCGGCTATGGTCTAGCCTCAGTCCTAGCGAGTTTTTGCGGCTTTTGAGACAGAGATATACTTACCTACGAGGCTTACAGGCTGGTTTGTGTTTGTGGTTGTTTGGATACATATAAACAGTATTATACAAATTTACTAGGTACCAAATAAACAAAGTTCAAGTTCAATGACATCCTGAGCATATTTAATTTTTATACCACGTCGATGACAAACAAGCATACGTCTGATAGTAAGCAGTCTCCGCAGCCTATGGACGCCTGCAACTCCCAGAGTTGTTACATGCGCGTTGCCGAGCCTATCACTCCGTACCCTCGTTGATAACTGGCCACCTTACTCACCGGCAGGAACATAACACTATGAGTGGGGTAGGGTCTAGTGTTATTGAGCTGCGGTTTACTGTAAGGTTGAGCTCTGCTCTAGATCTGGAATGACATCCGCTGTGCTGTGCCCTACCACGCAGATGATGATATTCACAGTACCCATACCTCTCTTTTGGACGTAGTTCAAGGACATACCCCCTGTCCATATACCTTAAGTATTTGAAAACAAAATGGAATAATTATCCTAAAGCACCCAAATATAATTAAAAGGTATAAGATAATCTATATATGTAAATGCATATACAATGTTTGCGTAATTTTAAGATTTTTTTTCAGATTAGTTTACTTTTTACTTTAGTAATAAATACATACAAACATGAACGCTGAAAACAATACACTCTTTTTGTTTCGGCAGTCGTGTAAAAAGCGGTACCGTACTGCTTACACCGTAGCTAAATCAGTCCCCGCATAGTGCAACATTCTATGTATATCAAATTTATGTGCAATCCTAATATATACAGTAAGTAAGTAGGTAGGTTACATTTCTACATGTATAAAATACAATTTACCTACATTAAAATTTTGATAATAGTACCTATTTTCCACCCACCAATTTTCACCCTGCCAGGACTTTACTTATTGATAAAGATAAAGAAATGTTTATTTGCAAAAATGTAGTGATGGATAGGTGGACAGTAATTCTGGATGCGTACAGTTCACTTGTAGAAGCATGCAATTTTTTCTTATTAGCTAGGTACAGTCACCTGGAATAGTATCGATAGCTTTGGGTTCAGTTGGCGTAAAGGGCAAAATTTTAGTTTTCATAAGACGCGAAAAACAGCATTTTTTTTTATGTTGATATTTATATAATATTTTTGTTGTTTATGAAGCTACATTTTTGATGTGTATTAGAAAAGTACTCAAAATTTTAGTAACTTTACCCTGAATTAGCAGTCATTGTATGAATTAAATACGAAAGAAGTTACTCAATGTCCTTTACAATTGGTCAAAAACACTATGAATGTCTTTTACACCCATACATTTTTTGGTAATTTAGTGTATCTTGTTTAGTAGGGGGTCGTAAGTGACATTCTCAGACTATTTTATTCTAAATTCGGGGTGTATTAGTTACCAGTCACGGTAGTCATGTTAATGAAGACGGTAAACTAAATATCCCAGTGCTTAATGCTAGCCGCCTTATACAGGGTGGATTTTCTTTTTAGGTCAGTGAGGGCAGCTACCAGATCCCGTGCTGCTACGAGAAAACGGTCTTAGAAGACTTCGATTTCAAATGAATGAAGATTGGCTTTACAGATTTTGGAAAAAACATACAGGGTGCGAGAAAAAGGAAATTTTTGACAAACCTTTTTTTTATGCCAATCGATCCCATTCCTATTGAGAATCAAAAGCTTGTATGCAATCAGAGAAAAAATCCGGCTAGAAAAATCCCAAAAAGCGAGGAAAACTTTTACCAGACAATTTGTATGACAATGAAAACTTTTATTTTTCACATGCTATTTTTGGATGCCAATCGATTCCATTCCTATCCAGTATCAATAGTTTCCTAGGGGGTCAAGTTACGGTAATGTACTAAAAACTACTAAGCCACAAATTAACTGCAGCCTATGGATCAACTACACTAAACGGGCTCTCAGCGCCCTACGCGTCCAATATAATAATAGCTTTAGGATGCTGCTGGGGCTGCCGCGCCATTGCAGTGCATCGGGAATGTTTTGCGAGAGACGTACGGATGGCTTCCATGCCATAATGCGCAAGCGCGTTGCGTCCTTGGTGAGGCGCCTGCGCGGCAGCCCGAATAGCCTCCTTCAGACGGTGGCAGAGCGCCTAGATGGCCCTTTCCAGCTTCACTGGGATAAGCTGCACAGGGCGTATATCTGACTGTTTTTATGTATTATTAGTTTAATTTTAATATTATATTTTTTACTTATTGTTATTGATTTTAATTTTAATGTACCTACTTATATTGTTTTTATTCTAATTTTGTTAATTAATTTGATTATTGTGTAATTATGGATCACTTATCTGAAATAAATGAATTTATTATTATTATAATTTGCTTGTGTATAGAAATCTGTTATGCATTGTGTTTATTACAACTATATGTTTGGACCATAAATATTCCTAAAAAATGTTAAGTTTATGGTTGATGAAAAGGCTATTATTATTTACCTATTTGATTATAACTGTAAGTTTGTTAGTTTAACTACTATATTGTTAATACCACTCAGAAGCTAAAGAGTGATTACTTAGTTTACTCCATTGTGTTCATCAACATATGCGTTGTATTTCTTGTTATTTAATAATATTCCTTAAGATATTCCTTAAGATGATCTCAATAGTATTGATCTTCTCTTGTTTTTTCTGTAGGATTTGAATAACAAAAATGTTTAATAAGATGTAACATTTATAATCTTTTAAGGCGAAGGTTTCGGCCCCGCCCCAGCATGTTGGCAAGTCCAACAAAACTTTTTACTTTCGTTACCATAGAAACCATAGTAACATTTCCTTCACATTTTTACACCTATACGAATAGTACGTGTTAATTTTCTACTTTTATATAAAATATATTTGTGGCTACAAGACGGAGTTTCTGTTCTTCTACCTCTACGAACCAGCTACAACCACCGCACCGCTGAACATTATTATTAATAAACACTTTTTCCATACATTTACTAGAGTCTGGCTAGTCAAAAGAGAGATAGCTTTGTTGAGAGATATTTCATTGTTGTATCACCAATTGCCTATGATAGAAAAAAAAACTAAAAGTCAGTTGTCAATTTATGTCATTCATTCAAATTGTTTGGGGTTTATAATGGGTTTATTTTAAATAATATTAATAATGTATATACTGAGTGAGGTCCGCAAACTATTATTTAAGCTCGTAAATAATTACGACAATGTGCGAAGTCGACGTGTAGCGTTGTATGATGAAAAACTGCAATGTTTACAAGTCGTAAGCAAATGTAAACAAATTAGGAGGTTGGTGCTCTATAAATATTTTGATACTTAGCATTTAAGCAAATTTGGCATAGTACTTATGTATTTTTTGGTGATGGAATAATAATACGGTATCATCGAGCTAGGTCTTATTTACACTACATTTAATTTTTCGACTTGTTACAATGGTATATGGTGAGAAAGTGTTAACATATGTGTAGAAATTATGTGACCTGACTTTGAGTGCACGTCAACGTATATTTAACTTATATTCTTAGGTACCTTAGGTAATATTTCAGTAGCCAGACTCTATGGAGAAAACGTGAAATAAGTATTCACAATTTTCTATCTCGCCCATCAGTCCTACAGCAATGTCTTCGTACAGTATTATGGTCCTTAAATGTAACAGGACTCATTGTGAAACAATTAAGTAAACGAATTAATTAAAACCGATTCGGTCTTTAGTCATTAAGTATTAATTACCAGTTCATCCTGATACGTTCCAAACTTTGTGAGTGTGTTTGAAACGAAGCATTGTTCTTTATTTCAACTAGTTATTGTAGCCAAGCTCAACCAATGACACAAATAATTAAATTACGCACAAACAACAACAACTTCCACCGCTCAGAGACGGATAATAAACAGTCATAACATAACCCTACGCCAGACAAGCTGCGTATCCGATGAGAATCAGGAAAGCGACGCAATGGGCAGTCGGTGATACACATGTTTCGTTCTCCTAACCAACAAGAAATGCGAGCCGGAAAGGTTCAGAGTGTATTATGCACAGGCTAGTATGCTGTCGCAAGACTATAAGAGATTACACTGCGAGTAAAACAATAATAGTTGGGGGAAAAACTTTTGAATGGCAAACATTATATTTTGGTAACAAAAGACTCATAAAACTATTTATTAGCGAGTAAAACAATAATAGTTGGGGGAAAAACTTTTGAATGGCAAACATTATATTTTGGTAACAAAAGACTCATAAAACTATTTATTAATTTGGCATTATAGACCTTTACGTCCATAATCATTATAATCAAAGATAACTGCGGAAAAAACTCTTAGCGTAAATGCTTTCAAATTTAAGGGCAAAGATTACATTATAGTAATAAAGGTCACAGAAAACGACTTATTTGGTATTATACACCGCTACGCCCATGTTATTTGTTTTAAATATAGAGTTAAGAAACTGATTTGTGGTAGTAAACGACAGAAATATTAGAAAATTCCTTTACAACCTGGTTCACCTCGTATACTTATGGTTAAATCATTTTTAGGGCGGGTCGTAAAGGGCAAGTAAAATAATATCAATAGGAAAATATGTCCTTTACGACCATCTTGACGATACGACATGGAGAATTTTATTATCATGACAAATGACGGGCTTAAAGGACGACAAAAGACTTGTAAGTCCTTTACAACAGTATTATTATTTAGTGGTAATAACTAGGGATGTACCGACTAGTCGGGAAAGCCGACTATCCGGCCACATTTGTAGTCGGCGATTAGTCGGCGACTAGTCGGCGAAAAAGGCCGATTAGTCGGTCTATTATTAATTATAGAAAGCACGACATAAATAAAATAAAAAGCCAATATGAATCAAATGTTACATGCCCATTTTACTCAAATACGTATTTAGGTTACAAAATGAGCTTGTGTTCATATTAAATTCATGTATAGGTAATTATGTAGGTGTATCGTCGCAGTAGCACAGAACATCTTTCAGTTGATATTGAAAGCGCGACGACGCAAGGACAAAAAAAAATGTTTTTATAATGCATCCGAACTTGAATAAATAAATCTACTACAGTTGCCATACATATATAATCTTTATCGGGAAGTAACGATTATGAATTTGGCCGACTAGCCGACTTGAATAACCTTTACGATACTATCTTTGAACTTATAATTTATAACTAACTGGTAATTTACGCCCCTTGAGCTAAGCTGTTTTTGCAAGCTCATAGTGTACAAATTGGGTCGTAAAAGCAACTTTTCTCGAGGTATCGAAATTTTAACTATGCAGAACGCTTAGAATTCTGAAAAAAAAATGTATACATAACTTATTTTCGTCAAACTGTCCTTTGCGCCAATTGAACCCAAAAGTATATATATATAGATATCTATCTCTTTGAAGGCCGCAAGAATATGTGACACGCTCTTATGGCTCTACAAATAAGGTCGTGTCAGATATTATTGAGGCCTTTCGTTGTGTAACATATTATTGCAGGTGACTGTATTAATAACTAAATAATAATTATATACAATTTGATGCTAAGGTAAGTTATATACTAATAACATCATCGGAATACACATATGAGTTCATTGAAATTGTCATTGAATTGATTTTGCGCCTTATCGAAAGCCGGACAGAATACAGTTGGTACCTAAATAACGTATTACCTACATCTGAAGACTTCTGTATTTATTCGGTTTAGTATTTAGTATGCGCAATGCGCATCTCAACAACAATCAAATGAATTAGATTATTTACATTTAAGTACGTCACGTTTGACATTAACAGACAAGGAAAGCAAGATAAAATGTATTGTTTCTCTTTCTTCTTTCAATGGAACGCTTTTACAGTTCCTGTTCCTCTAAAAAGGCCAATGGTTAACACTAAACTCAAAATGCTCTCATCTGCATCTTAAAAAAAACAGCTTGGGTCACTGACCTGTCCCAGTAAAGTGAGGTAGTGTGCGTGAAGTGTGCTTGTGTGTGAAATGGGGTAATTTGACAGAATCTGAAAATTTTCCCCGGGCATACCTCGCCTTAAATAAGTATTTGAAGTCTAACTCGCCTGTCGGTTGAGTGATACCATCTGTCATAACTTGTATCGAGCGTGAAATCCTAAAAGGCGTTGGTTAAAATACGGCTCCGAGTTTGGGAAAATATCGTCTCACTTTTGAAAAGTGACGCCAGATGGAAAGCCGCGCCGCGCGGCGATGGGTATTTCAAATCATTTCGAACTTTATAGGTACTGGCTTGGGTAATGGCTCAGCATCTAAATTCTTACAAATACACAAGTCAAAATGGCAGGTTAAGACAAACGATTAATAGCTAGTGCGTGTATGAATTACGCCAATACAAATGTAATACAACAATGGATCTTCGTTATAATTACTATAGGTATAGGTAGTACAATATAGTAATACACACTTTTTTTGTAATGTCCACACTGAATGAGTTAACATGTTTATTTTATTTCATTGTTACTTCGCTTGTCGATTGAGCATCTTCGCTTCGTTACATGCATGTGCAATTGTGCATTGATCTAAAATATTTTAATGAGAGAACTCGCAACACTGATAGTACATAAAAAAAATTATTGATGCACTTAGCGAGCTGAACACAGACGGAGATATATTATATATTTTCCTTTTAAAGCTATTGTGTGGGTATATCTTCCGATGCGTCAGTAAATCAGCAAATTATATAGTACATGCTGAGTATCTTTATTTTTGACAATCACGATGACTTGTATTATATTTATTTGCAAATAGAATTCTTAGAACAAGAATCGGAAACAGAAAAATGGGTCAAAATTTGTAGTGGCGTCTTTACATTTTTATCTAAAGTATGTTTCAATATAAAATTGTAACGGATGATTTACATAGAAATACACACTTATACATTATGCATCTTAGTTAGTAAGCGTTAAATTAACCATAGACAAAGGAATATCAAGACATATAAAGAAGTTGCAATTAAAGCGTCGAAAGCTGAAGTAGAAAGAACTGAAGAGCGACAGACATTTGGTGGTACATATGAAGGTTGATTACCTAATCTATAATCACCTAATTAATTCTCTGTCAAACTAGAGCTTTAATATTTTGCACTACTTTTATTCGTATTATTTTATCTGTGCAGCAAACGACACGACAACGTTATTAAGCCTCTTTGAATGGAGTAAGTCAGACAATTTCATGAAAAAGCCTCCATTAAAGCTAATTCATTAGGCACCCAGCATGGAGCGCCGTAATAAAGGCTTCCTACGAAGGAACGCCAAAACGATAACATTGCTCAGACGGTAAATTTCATTAACATTTACTGCGAAATCTGGGTGAAGACAGGTAAAGAGCGGAATTTATTATCCAGTTCATTGCTTTTCTTATATCTTGAATTAAACCCAGGATAAGTGCGTATTGGACCATAAAGGGCACACGATACCAAAAATGCAAAAAACTTCGAAAGACTCTTAACGCTACTTCATGTTAAGTTATGAATTCTCTAGCACTAAACCCGACAGAAGAGGGGGTAAGTATGTAAGCTAAACCCTGTAAATTATGTAAAAGCTGTAAATTATGCAATAATATAATAACTACAATCCAAGGGATCCCAGTTTCAAAATCGTAAAACAGAACACACCTAATAAAGAAATATAATACTGTTGGTTTAACAGCTTCTCTATCTTTTTAATCAGCTTCTAAATTTATTGATAAGTTAAAGAACTTGGTGCCGTAATCTCTAGAAAGCATAGTTTTTTTTATAAATATTACTACACGCGGTAGGGTGTAGGTAGGTACTTTTTAGGGTTCCGTAGCCAAATGGCAAAAAACGGAACCCTTATAGATTCGTCATGTCTGTCTGTCTGTCTGTCCGTCTGTCCGTCTGTCCGTCTGTCTGTCCGTCCGTATGTCACAGCCACTTTTCTCCGAAACTATAAGAACTATACTGTTGAAACTTGGTAAGTAGATGTATTCTGTGAACCGCATTAAGATTTTCACACAAAAATAGAAAAAAAAAACAATAAATTTTTGGGGTTCCCCATACTTCGAACTGAAACTCAAAAATTTTTTTTTCATCAAACCCATACGTGTGGGGTATCTATGGATAGGTCTTCAAAAATGATATTGAGGTTTCTAATATAATTTTTTTCTAAACTGAATAGTTTGCGCGAGAGACACTTCCAAAGTGGTAAAATGTGTGTCCCCCCCCCTGTAACTTCTAAAATAAGAGAATGATAAAATTAAAAAAAATATATGATGTACATTACCATGTAAACTTCCACCAAAAATTGGTTTGAACGAGATCTAGTAAGTAGTTTTTTTTTATGCGTCATAAATCGCCTAAATACGGAACCCTTCATGGGCGAGTCCGACTCGCACTTGGCCGCTTTTTAATATGTCTATTTCTATTAGATACCTGCAGATGCAGCTATTTTATTTTTAATTTTATATAATTGTCTCTTAGTATTCCTGATATTTCGGCAAATAAAAAGAAAGAAAGAAAGAAAATACATTTATTCACGTCAAACCAAACCAGTTAATTACATAAAATACATAGGAGAGAAAGACGTTAAAAAGGACACCCACTCAGCGTAAAGGTGACAGTCCATTTCCAACCGCAGCTGCACTACTTACTGATCATTTTACTATGGAAATTGACAGTAACAGCGACGCGTTCAGTACCAGTAGTGCAGCTGCGGTCAGAAATGGAATGTTACCATTATGCTACGGTAAGCCGCAGCGCTGATTTTCAGTGGTGACCTAACTTATAATTAACTTAAGATTAAGGAATAAAGACAAAAATTAACACATAGTGGAAAACAATAAATAAAATAGATAAAACAGTAATTAAAAGAAGACAGTTATGAGCCTACCGCCATTAAACATAAAACAAATCAAACGAAACACTTTGGGTTAGAACGATGTTAAATTATATGAACTGAAATGCTATAAAACTAAGAAAAAGTGCCCAGTTTTGCCCAGTGCTATAAAAATGGTATCTTATTGACAGTTTAATATAATGTAAATGAAAGTTGAAATAGTAAAATATTTACCGACTGCATCATGGCTACATCGCCGGGAAATGTTAAAAAGTTAACTTCCAAGACTTTGATTAAAAAAACCCTCAAAAGAGTGAAGCTAACTAAGAGCGTGTACCTAAAAAAAGCATAGTATAATGAGAGGCGGAGGAGACCACTAATTCTTAAGCCGACCACTGACTAATAACAGTCCGCCGGACAATATGGGCCGGTCAGTTATTCGGAACTGTCAAATTTTTGTTCTAACTGACAGGCCGATATCTTGGCTTGTTAGTCAGTGGTCGGCTTTAGTGTACACAGCGGCAAATTCCGGTGAGGTCGGACCTTCATATAGGTACAGTGAGCATAATTAGAGACCGTAAATTTACATTAAGTCGACACTCGGTAAAGTGACGCTAGTAATATTTGCGCTCGCTCATCTAAGTCAACTAATTAAGTAGAGCGCGTTATTGAACTTGACGAGTATGTAGCGAAACATTTTGACGCCCCCTGTACGTTAGGGATAAATGGTTAAATTAAATTCAATGTGACGGTGAAATTTATTAACTACCCGAGGTCTAAGCAAGATCAAGGCGGCCTAGCCAAGGTGATGATCGCTATCGCTTCGCCATCGCTTTGTGTCTCTCTATCACTCTTCCATATTAGTGTGACAGTGACAGTTGCGTTTTGTTCGCTACGGAGCGTTAGCGATTGGCATGTTGGCTACGGGTAGGGCATGATCCCGGGTATTCCCGGTTCTTAATTTCCCGGGAATTCCCGGGAATTTTGTAGTGTCAAAAGAACCGGTACTGAAGACCCGGAACCGGTACTTCCTGGTTCTCCCGGACCCGTGTTTAAATTACCTTTATATTGCTATTTTGTAGTAAGTAGTCATAATATATATGGCGTTATTCATAAACGGCTACTAACTTAATCAGTTGATGATCGTCGTTATGCCATAGAGAGGGACAAACGACGATCA
This sequence comes from Cydia amplana, assembly GCF_948474715.1. NCBI lineage: Eukaryota > Metazoa > Arthropoda > Insecta > Lepidoptera > Tortricidae > Cydia > Cydia amplana. Next base: position 7,012,624 of record NC_086074.1, on the reverse strand, counting down.
TCAGCTGATTAACTTAGCAGACGTTTATGAATAACGCCGATAGTATTTTAGCTAGGTGCATTAAGTAGCATTTAAATATGTTGGTTTGAAACGGAGGACACAAATAACCCGACGCGGATGACGGTCAATTGTAAAAAATAGCTGTGTCGGCGAAGTCCGAATAATATTTCGTATAGTCAGACCAAGCTAAGTTGGTAGCGATTTTGATAGCACAGACTGTGCAAGTGTTATTTTAAACGTCAAATTCTTTAAATTTTGGCGTTTACTTTAGCAGCGACATAAGCGGTTGCTGAAGTAATAGCGGCTCGGCCACAATATTGAGCAACTTGCGACGGCGGCAGCGATAACCATAGGTTGGGGTGAGATACGGCGATTGGACCTTTCGTTCCCACCTATGGTTGTCGCTGCTGCCGCCGTCGCCCGTCGCTGAATGTCGTGTCCGAACCGTAGGTGTTATACCGCCAATGAGAGTAAGCTTGCTTAGTAGCCGACAAAAAAGTTGGGAGAGCTAGACCGCACCAATCACATGGATACTAAGACCGGCATAATTAATCGGGACGGTAGCTTGGGTCCAACTGGAGGATGTGAATGTAACGTTCTGGATTTTGTTGAAGTGTCTCTTAAAATTTGGTCAATATTTGTATTGAATGTGGGTAATTTCTAGAGTCGCGGCGGATGATGTTCATAAATATGGGTAGGAATGGTCAGTCTCAAAATGTAGTCATGGGTTAAATTCGTATTATAGTGATTTCATTTATGGCATTCAATAATACTTATGAAATTGTAATTATTTATATAGAATTTATTCATTCAGAAGGATTGTAATAGACTTAAAAAACGAAGTTCTTAAAAATTATTATATAAATATCCTAAGAACCGGGAAGAACCGGGAATCCCGGTACCGGCCGTGCCCAGAACCGGGAAATGAAATTCTCGGTACCGGAACCGGTACTGCATGCCCTAGCTACGGGGCCCTAGACGGGGCCAGATCTTGCTTTCGGGCAATTGAATTACAAAGTACGTACATACATATATTAGCAGATAAATGAGATAAATATAACTATGTAGAGAGAAAGAAACTCCGGCGCACTGTTTTATGACCTCTGCAATCAATAAAAAAGCTTTGATTAGACAACAGTTTCCACCCAAAGTGACCCAAACAATGAAAATTTTCCGTACATAATCTTCGTCAACTGGGCTATTCTGTGGCCTCAAAGCAGTAGCGGCGCCAATCGGGCCATCAATAGTGGCTTTGTTCAACGATTCCAATTTAACTGCCTTCGGAAACAGGTTTTAAAGCGTATTAACTCCATGGTTGTTTGTTTTTGTTGTTCACGGTACTATTGTCGTCGAAAGACGTTGATTGCACATAAATTCTTGCTAGTATTTTGTATTAACTATCGTCTATTCCTGTTGTCTCAGTAGATGATACTAGTGTGTGAAAGGAAGGTTCCTTCAAAATCAAAAGAAGAAAGAAGAAGAAGGTTTCTTCAAATCATATCTTAGAAAGGTTTATTTTCTTTACATTTATTTAGTTTTAGTATACGTAGGAGGTCCTACGTATACTAAAACTAAATAATTGTAAAGAAAATAAACCTTTCTAAGATATGATTTATTATTTACAAACCAGATATATAGAGTGTATTACTAAAAGAAATTAAAAACTAGCTTAAATCTAAAATAGACCCTTGAGGCATTGTATCGCAATGCTTTCTTAGAATATGTTATGTCGTAGGTACTTACTACGTACATGAGTTTTTCTAAGAAATATCTTCTTTTATAAATACGTTGTGAATAGTTTATGAGTAATAATGTAGTACAAAGACCGACTGAAAATAGTTATTAAACCTAAATAGATACCTAATTTTGGCTGAAACCAAAATAGAAATTTCTTTTTTCCTTTGAAAAACATTTGTAAATTATTGTCGAGGTTTTATTTATACTATTTGCACTATCAATAATGGTATACTTTATTATAGTTAATAGTGTTTATAGTTTAATATAAATGCACCAGAAATTATTATAATTACCAACTAACATAAAAACTTAAATATACACTGAAGCTTGGCCAAAACTGAAACCGAAAGTTGGGTCGGGCACTAAGTACCTACATTCTAAACGTAATTGAATTACTTATCCGAAATTAACGTTTGGCTCTCTGGAAATCCGTAAAATGAAATTACCTTGCCTTGATGTTGTGTGAGATTTGAAGTTAATCTAATAAACTTCAAAGTTTGTGGTTAGGTAGTTTGAACTTGAAGTTTTTTTATTTAAGTTATCGTGAAAAAAAAGGGATATATGGAATGAAATTTAGCATACAAATACCTGCTTAACATGTATGGACTAGGTTATCTAGACGATCATTGGGGGTAAAATTATTATTAATGTGATTAAAGAGTTCTAAATAGGCGTAATAGAAATTAGTTAAACAAGTGAAAACTAAGTAGGCTTATTTAGTAGCCAGTAAATTTTTAAGATAGTTTATTTGTTTTTACGAGATTCAAGCAAAAATATCTTGATAAATCTTACTGAATTGATCTTGTTATCTATAAAGCTACAAATGCTCCCAAGTTGCCTTACAAATTTAATACTTAATTTCATTATTCATAGGAATCATAGGTACCAATATATTTTCACCAAATTATATTATGGTAATCAAAAATGTTAATTCTATTGCCATTCTGTTAACGAACCGTCATTTCTATTAATGATCAGCAAACTCTACGTACCTGCTTACCTACGCTATAACGATTCTGCAGAATCGTGAAATCTGAGGTTCTACTCGTAGAATTATCCAATTACCTATAGGTAAACTTTATTATAAATCTGAAAAGAGTAATACTTATAGATTTAGAGCTAGGTACTCTAAAATTAATAAGACAGAATCTTAGTAGCCATTATATAAACTAGTACTCTGGTAACTTTGTTTGGATATTCCTTTTCTAAGCTCCGCTGTAGAGTGACCAAGTACTTTAGAACATGGCCTGATTGATTCACATTCAGGTTTAGATATGCTTTAGACCTTTTTTGACTTTTTAGGACTATCTTAGAAAAATGTTAGACATCAACATAATTTACGATTTTTTCTGTTCCAGCGCCTTGATTTGGAAGCAGCAATCACCGCAAACCATTTGAGAGAAAAACAAGAAGCTTTAGCTGCTGAACAGGCTACGAGGGAGGAACACTCTAGTGGGAAGAGCACTCCTCGACCACAGTCCCCTAACGGCTCAGTGCATAAGGATTTATCCAGGGTACCTTCCAAAGTGAGCCAAAAGAGCAACGTAGCGGATGAAAGTCATCGTTTCATCAAACCTATCATCTTAGTCAATGACAGACCCCCGGATGATTCTGATGATAAGTGGACGCAACTTGTGGACGTGATTTCACAAAGTGAAAAGTATAAATCGATTACGTGTAGAAAGAAATTTAAGCGAAAGTTCTGTAGAAGTAAGCGTATTACGTTTAAAAGATCTTACTCGATAGCGTGACATGTGCCAATTAAATTAGTGACGTTGTCTGATATTGATATATTATTTGATTAAATTAGTGACATTGTATGATAAATTCTTTGATTACGATTGACGCTTTTCGGTACAATTTTTATACTCCGAAAGTTAACTGGAAGTTAAGTTACCGGACCAATCCCAATAAGGCCTAGTTTCCCCTCCGGGTTGGAAGGTCAGATGACAGTTTTTAAAGGTTGGGTATTGAGTTGCATGTTTTTAACAACTACTATACGGACGAAGTAGAGGGCAGACGCTAGTCTATAATAAACGAAAAATCACAAATTTTAAAGGCAAGATTTTATCAATTACGAATTGAATTGATGGAGTTACCAATTTGCCAAAGTAAAATAATAAGTTAGCATTTTAAAGTCTGATAGGGATTAGATTATGACTTCAAGGATAAAAGGGCAAAGTGGATATAATTGAATAAAATCGAAGGGCAAAATTTACTTTGAATTTACAATTTAGGTATTTGCGGACAATTTCTAATATTAGCTTGTTTGTCCGTAAGTTTAATATAGTGCAGTCAAAACTTAAGCATAAGATTCTAAAAATACTATCCTACCAGTGCCACCCACTTATGTGACAGACTTATGTATAAAAAATAAATAAAATTACAAACGACATAAAATTACAATGTCTTTCCCATCGCGAAACAATGGTGTTCCGGACCTTTGGGAGGCGTGCGCGGAGCTGAAGCCAACACGTAGAGCCATTTTGACACTTTCATTAAATATAAGGGGTACACTATCAAATTACAATTATTATTACCTTTTCCGGTCTCTGAAAGTGAATCTATTCATTAATAATAATAGTGATGCATACTGTAATGAATACGAATAGAACTTACTGCACAACATAAGTGGTCGGTTTTTAGCACTGGCAGTTTTTTGTATGACTGATATGGTCAAAGTTATTGTAAGTAATACATATTTGCCTAAATTTGACTATTTTTTTGTTGTAAAACTCGATATATTATAATGTAATCTTGGTGCAAAAACATCAGAAAATCCACGTGACGCGGCCACAAAGTGCTCGTTTGCGCACTGTTTGATTGTTGCTAACTGGCAACTGTAGTCGGCGCGAAATGAGTTGAGAGGACGTCTGCTCTACTAAATTACAATGGGTGGACACTGGACGGAGAGGTCTTGTGTTCAGTAAAATAGTGCACTAAGTATAGGACTTTTTTCGAAACTGCGGCCAATCCAAAAAAAGGATGCTACGGTATGTGTTGGTGGCCACATAGGTACGTTTATTTCCGATATTTCAAAACAAATGGGTCGTCTCTGTTCATACTTAAATTAGCTAATAATTGCTCAATTGATACGAAACCAACGATATAAAACTAGTCACAATTTACCCTCCTATAGGTAGGTACGTCTAAGCCTTATTTACCAGATATTATTTACCAGATATTGCCTTAATGTAGTTCGTATAAGTAACTATATATGAATAATTTTAGCCCAAATAAATAGAATATACAAAGATCATTGGTAGTAATATCCGAAGTTCTTTTTAAGAAATAACACAGGTGCTACCATATACGATACATCACATACGTTATTTGTCTCGAGACATCCATCTTGTGTAGTTTTAGTAGTTCCATATTTCATCAGTGTCACAGAGAAATAACTCACAGAGATTTAGCTTAAAGTAACTGTGCTCTGGAATTCCACTATTACATTTTATAATGCAAAGCACGGCGCAGAGGCACGCCATACAGACGCCGTGCGTATCTAAACAATTTACGATTTACACCAACTGGAAGGAGTTTGATGATAAGAGTAAAAAGCTTCTGTACAATAATGAGTAGAATGCTCTCGTGACACTCATATTTATTTTACACATTACCATACACTTAAATTGACACAAAGAAGGGAAGGTCGTGATTTAAAACCTCCTTGGTACACGTTGAGTTCACAAACATATTTTCAAAAATATGTGTACTGTCGCCATCAGATATATTATATCGGAGCGCCTAAGGCTCACACAAATATCTGAACACGCCTCTATTGTCAGGGCGTTAGAGTGCGTGTTGAGATATTGTGAACACCTTGGCCGTTCCGATATATCTGAGGCTGTACCTACATGCTCTAAGACACTGACAGGTCGAGTAGGTAAATATTATTTTTGGAACCTTGTCTTTTAAGGATACATATATGTATATGAACTCTACTGTACTATGACTGTGCGAAAGAAGAAAGTTGTAAGAAAGTAGTTGTAAGAGACAGCATCTGATGCTGTCTTTTACAACTTTACTTGCACTGCACATTAGAGCTTAACAGGTGTAGGAGTAAGTACCTGCTCCAGCTTGTATGCAACAGTTTCTCTGTAAGTTAATTCCTCTGTGTATTCCTGTACAAAGACGACTGCGGCGGCTTGTTGTTGCCAGAAATTTGCATTTTACACTGACGCTTAATTACTTGTGTACTCGCTATATAACTAACAAACTGAAAAGGGGGTAATAGTGTACCTGCTAATATAGTCATAGAATTTTCGGTAGCATTAATAACTCTTCTAGCTAGTTACTTATTTTGAGGATATATAGTGTTATATTTCTGGTAAGTTGGTTGGTATTGAAAAGATTGCTAGAATTGGAGTTACGAGCATCCATAGGCATCGCTGTAAGCTTAACACGGTAATATAAGCGAGCCGTTCGCCAGTTTGTCACCGTCGAAGTCCCTTAATTTGGCAGTGTCCAAAATACTGAACACAATCTTATACCCTCTTTTTGTATTTTTTTCTTTACCAGTATCATTAATACTTTTGAGCGCCGAGGTTTGAATTCACGACCTTCTGTGATTTTTGCCAAATTAAGGTTTAAAAATGTATATTTCCTATCATTCAAACCTAACCACACTTAATTTGTAACTACATTTCCCGTATTCGTTTACACTTCACTTAAAAGGAATCAATGATGTTTGTGTCCGAATTTGAAGGGAATCTTAACTAGGTTAATGTGGTCGATAGAGAATAATCACATGAACCCTTTGAACATTAGGAACTTGTAATGCTATGACGTATACGGCTCCTTGAAGTTTCAAACGCCCATTAGTTGTAATAGGTTTTGAACCTTCAACTAAAAGTGGTCAATACCGCCCCCCAGTGGGCGCTGAAGAGTTTCAGGGGGGCGGTGAGGACCGCGGAAGCGATTGGGGGGCGTTCATGCTGCCCAGAGGGGCGCTTCCGCAAGTGAAAAAAAAACTAAGATATTAGATAATACAAATAGATTTATACCTGAGTATACGGTTTATTTGTGTTTCCTACCTAAAACAGCATTTTGAGGAATTAATTCTCAGCAAGCTGGAAATCGTTTTAGGTAATATGTACCTTCATTTGGTCCTAAAATAAATGCATGTAGGTAATCAGAGTTTGCTCAATTCCAGGAGGTGTGCATAAATTTTGTGAGCCTTGGAAGTTAAATTTTTCCTTGGATTTCCAAACCGCTCGATGCAGAAGGAATCATCAATTACAATATCACTACCAGCAATATTTTGTGGATCAGATACTGGCGAAAAAGAATTTCGGATTTTAACACAATCCTACAAAAAAAAAATTCAAAGTGGCAGCCTATTTTACAAACTGACTACGATTTCATATTTAAGGGAGAGTAGCGATTATTTCCCGTAAATCGAAGTTTACTGGAAGCAATATTTCCATTCGCAAAATTTACCATTTTATTCTTTCTAGCTTCCTTTCCCCGAAGCATTTTTAACCAATTCGCATATTTTTCTATGGTCAATATGTTTATTCAATAAAAGTCAAAATACAAATACAAAAAAGCGGCCAAGTGCGAGTCGGACTCGCCCATGAAGGGTTCCGTATTTAGGCGATTTATGACGTATAAAAAAAAACTACTTACTAGATCTCGTTCAAACCAATTTTTGGTGGAAGTTTACATGGTAATGTACATCATATATTTTTTTTAGTTTTATCATTCTCTTATTTTAGAAGTTACAGGGGGGGGGGGGACACACATTTTACCACTTTGGAAGTGTCTCTCGCGCAAACTATTCAGTTTAGAAAAAAATGATATTAGAAACCTCAATATCATTTTTGAAGACCTATCCATAGATACCCCACACGTATGGGTTTGATGAAAAAAAAAATTTTGAGTTTCAGTTCGAAGTATGGGGAACCCCAAAAATTTATTGTTTTTTTTCTATTTTTGTGTGAAAATCTTAATGCGGTTCACAGAATATGTACATCTACTTACCAAGTTTCAACAGTATAGTTCTTATAGTTTCGGAGAAAAGTGGCTGTGACATACGGACGGACAGACAGACGGACAGACGGACAGACGGACAGACGGACAGACAGACAGACAGACAGACATGACGAATCTATAAGGGTTCCGTTTTTTGCCATTTGGCTACGGAACCCTAAAAACAATAACAACTTAAGACTAGCTTCGTCTATAGCTAGATATTTCAATAGCTTATTTTCCTGATACGTTTTCAAACCATTCGAATAGTTTGGATAACTTTTCTTATTATCTGTAATGTAAATCAATATTGTTCAATAAAATATGTTGGTTCTGTTTTAGTCGCAGTTCACCTAACACACTCCTCCTCGCTTCGCTCATCGTCGTACCTAACTAGGCTCTGTCAAATGACACTCTTTAGTGATTTAAAAAACAAGAAATATAGCGGGAAATTATGCGAATGGTTAGAAATCCTGTTAGGGAAATAATCTATTGAAAAATAAATTTATAGGAAAATATGCGAATTGGTTAGAAATGCTATCGGGAAAGGAACCTATTGAGAAATTAAAAAGTGATAAAATTTGCGAATGGCAGAAATCGCAACTAAGAAAAAACGATTTACGGAAAATAGTAGCACCACTCTTTTCGAGCTACAAGGAAAAAACTGAAAATGAGCTAGAATTGTATGCACACCTCCTGGGATTGAGCAAACATGGATTACATGCATTTAGGACCAAATTAATGTTTTAAAATGGGATCCAGCTTGCTGGGAATTAATTCCTCGAAATGCTTTTTTGGTACCAAACACAAATAAACCGAATGCTTAGGAATACATCTATTCGTATTATCTAAAATTCTAATTTAATTGGCCTAAATATCAGTCTTTACAAGTTGAAAAAGTTATTAAATTATGTCTTCGTTGTAAGTCTTTCAGGCCAATTCGAACGTGCCCCTGGCATCAAACCGTAATAAATAAGTATCGGTAGACATTCATAATTATGGTTATTCCGTGGATTAAAAATACGCTAATTCCGCCTTTATTCCGTGATGGTGGGCGCTGAAATTTTTTTTGACACCTAAGTGGGCGGTGGCCCAAAAAAGTTTGGGAACCTATGATCTAAGCATATATAGGGACAGACAGACAGCGGGAAGCGACTTTGTTTTATACTAAGTATGTAGTGATGATGCTTAGGTACACGTTCAACACACCCAGCGTCAGCGTCAATCGGATAGTGTTATGGTGATGAAATATCGATATTGGAAACATCAAACAAACATAATATCATTCGATCTGTTTAAATTTTTCTATAGCTACATTAAATATAATCGCCTACTTGTTTTTTTTTAATTATTCGTCAAAATATCTCAAAATAATGCTCCAACTGCATCATTTGTAATTTCTGAATCAGAAGCAAATATAATATTATTCGTGATAAATTTAAAACTAAAATTACATACAAAAGTATAACTAAAAACTACAAGTACCTATACATAAAGTAGGTAAGAGATTTCTGCTTTGAGTATTTCAGCAATATCGCCCATATTGTAGAGTAGGATAATGTATTACACGTGCTTGTTCAGGTTACTTATTCCAAAAGTTTACCTAGGTACCTACCGATTTAGCGAGGTCTCTATCAAAGTAGTTTATGGTCTTGTTTTTTTTTCATTTATAAAAAATATATATTACCATACTACGACATTGAAATGCAATGAATGAAGAAGAAGGTTAAATACAGAAGGAGTATAGTACGGCTTTTCTCAGGTGAACTTTTCGCTTCAAACCTTAATCTTTCAAACAAATTGCCATTGTCTCTATTATCGCAAAGCCGCTAGCTCCCGACTTAGCACGTGCCAGTACAACATTCATATTGAAAAACAACCGGTATCGTCATAGTATTAAGGTTCAAATTTAATGTCACTGATATTCTAGATATTACGTTTTGGTAGTGTAGGACGATAGACCGCCCCGAAGCGATACGGCACTCATATTATTTTGATATTTAGTGTGGTGTTAAAAACGGTGTTGAAACACGGTTATTTATGATAAAGCGTTGTATATTTGTTATATAACAAAATCGAAGGTAACAATGTAAATTTAAGATTAATAAGTTTAACATAGGTATAATCAACATTTTTCCGTGTAGGTATATAAACAGTTATACGTACTACTAGATAAAATCGTGTCATAAAAAATCAGATATAATCAATTTCTTTCTTATAATTATAAACCTTCAACAATCAAAAATAATATATTACAAGTGAAAATGATTTTTGTTGCAAATAAAGTTGGGATAGCAAGAAAAAGACAGCTAAATTAGTCGTTATTCAACTCTCTCTGTCGCACAAAAATCCAAACAGTATGCAATCTAAATCCAGGGTCACGTAAGCAGGTCGTCAAGTTTTTAACAATATCGGGCAGAGTACTTATATAAATAACACGAAGCACATCGTTACGATATTAAAAACCGACTAAAGCCTGATTTAGGGTCGCTAAATGATAAAATAATGTGCCCCACTTCTCATGCACACGGATCTTGCACACCGCTCTTCTCATAAACCTATTGTATTTAGGTATGTAAAACAATAGTGGTCAGGTCGCAAATCCTTATCAGTGTTTTTATTGTCACTATGCGTCGGCATCACATCAGAGGTGCTAATTTCACAGTATTTTAAAGATAAGAAAAAATAACAATGCTTGCAGCTGCATCTCTGTAAATTATTACATTTACCACCGCGAGCTAATAATTTAAATAAAACAATATAATAAATAACCACGTTTTATTTTTAACACCACACTAAGTATCAAAATAATATGAGTGCCGTATCGCTTAGGGGCGGTCTATCGTCCTACACTACCAAAACGTAATATCTAGAATATCAGTGACATTAAATTTGAACCTTAATACTATGACGATACCGGTTGTTTTTCAATATGAATGTTGTACTGGCACGTGCTAAGTCGGGAGCTAGCGGCTTTGCGATAATAGAGACAATGGCCTTTGTTTGAAAGATTAAGGTTCGAAGCGAAAAGTTCACCTGAGAAGAGCCGTACTATACCTACTACCCCTTATCCGTATAAAGGGACAGGTTCAATGACATCATTAGGGAACTTTAGAAAAATTTGAAAGCCTTAGGTCACTTGAAACTGGTTTGCTCCAGAAGTTGAGTTGAACGTGCTCGCAAAATTAATGAGAATACCTACACTACAGTCAGTTCAAAAGCCTGCACTTACTGTTTCTGCCCACCCGCTCGATAAAGCTCATGCCACTGGTGAAAATGTATATTCATTTTCGACACACTGAATTTTCCTTTAAAGCGAGCATCTTTTATTTAATTTTACTACACACAGTAGGTTATTTCGCGAGCTTTTGACAGCTCTGGTCCCAAAATATTATTGTTCGTGACATCAGGATATGACACGCGCATTGATGTAAAGTAAAGGATAAGAAGAAAGATATGGATCTTTCTTCTCATCCTTTACCTGTTTACATAATCATTGGTTATGTTCAGTTTTATGATGCGTACTTATTACCTTTGTCTGTGTATATGTTGCAGTCAAAAATGTAAACTGGTCAAAAGAACTTTTAACCGACAAAAACAGGCAAAACTGCTTTTGACTGAGCATATTGGTCGAAAGTAGTTTTGCCTGAAAATCATACCTATTTCTGGCAGCAGTTTCGTTTTTAGGGCGTAGCAAAAAAAATAATAACCCTAACCTACTTATCTCTGGGAACAGTTTCGTTTTTAGGGCGTAGCAAAAAAAAATAACCCTAACCTACCTATTTCTGGGAGCAGAGAATTTTACCCCAATGTACCAAATATTACCATACAAATCCTAAAAACTAGCCCGAAATTACATAAAAACAAATTTCTATGTAAAAGTTGTCAAGTGCGAGTACTTTTACAAGTGATAGTAACAGTCACAATTACTATTAACCAATGATTTTCAGGTAAAACTACTTTTGACCAACATGCTCAGTCAAAAGCAGTTTTGCCTGTTTTTGTCGGTTAAAAGTTCTTTTGACCAGTTCACACTTTTGACTGCGACATATATACAACCCAAATTAGCGTTTAGTTAATTTTTAGGGTTCCGTACCTGAAAAAGAAAAAAAAAACAGAACAGTCGGTCACAACTGATTTGCTCCTAAAGTACCGACTGGACCGATGAACCAAAGACGAACGTGTAAAAAAATATTATATTTTAAACCTAAATCTATATCAGCATGTCTTTTTTTAGATTTTTTTAGTCATTTAAGAAAATAAGCAATAATGGCCATCTCCGAAATTACTTAAACCTTTTAAAAAAAAGTGGCTATTGGCGTTATACCTATTGGATAGTGACCTGTATGGCTAATATGTACAATATTTAAAGTAGTACTTACTTAATAAAATATTCAAGATGAATAAACAATGTTATTTTTTAAATTAGTTTCTAGAAATCAACAAACGAAATAATACATTTTCGTCGAAAAATTCTTGCAATTTGATGTGAAATCTGTTATCGCGTACATTCTTTCGATTTTATTACATTTAACGTTCCGTTTCATGATTTTATTTCAGTAATATGTATTTGAATATGAATGAAAAAACCATTAATTATATAAACACATCAAAACCCAAATTTTACTATACCGACGATTTGAGATTATATAAACCGGGTAAATAAGGTACCTACCTTAATCCTTGGGATCACTATGGGTAAAAGTAAATTATCTGAGCAAATAGCATTGAGGAAATAAGTATGTACTCGAAGGTACGCAACGCATATTTCGTACTGTATTCACGTTTTAAAATGTAGGTACATGTGTGTGGAGGGGTCCTAATTGTTTGATTTCATACCACCCACTAACTAAATAGGTACTCTTTTCCTACCAAATAGCCCATGTAAATAATTTATTTATTTGTTTATTATAATATAATTATCCATATAATGTAGAAATAGGCCACCCATATATGATGATGTATCAGATCTACGACATAAGTTCACAAGATTTTATAAGGACCTTAGTCGCCTGTCACCGTCTTCTTAGATATAAGACTTTTTAGGGTTCCGTAGCCAAATGGCAAAAAACGGAACCCTTATAGATTCGTCATGTCTGTCTGTCTGTCTGTCTGTCTGTCTGTCTGTCCGTCTGTCCGTGTATGTCACAGTCACTTTTCTCCGAAACTATAAGAACTATACTGTTGAAACTTGGTAAGTAGATGTATTCTGTGAACCGCATTAAGATTTTCACACAAGAATAGAAAAAAAAACAATAAATTTTTGGGGTTCCCTACTTAGTACTGAAACTCAATTTTTTTTTCATCAAACCTATACGTGTGGGGTATCTATGGATAGGTCTTCAAAAATGATATTGAGGTTTCTAATATCATTTTTTTCTAAACTGAATAGTTTGCGCGAGAGACACTTCCAAAGTGGTAAAATGTGTGTCCCCCCCCCCCCTGTAACTTCTAAAATAACAGAATGATAAAACTAAAAAAATATATGATGTACATTACCGTGTAAACTTCCACCGAAAATTGGTTTGAACGAGATCTAGTAAGTAGTTTTTTTTTAATTCGTCATAAATCGCCTAAATACGGAACCCTTCATGGGCGAGTCCGAGTCGCACTTGGCCGCTTTTTTATTTTTGTTAATTCCTGTCAAGCATTTGAAATAACGACTGCTTTATTTTCACAAAGGCCCTCCGTCAAGTAATCAATCTTAGCTGTTCCCAGGCGGCATGGCTAGAAAACACTTCAAAAGCTTGAGAAATTAAAGTTTCGTATTACGTATGAATCTGGCAGACTGAGCTTTGCTCGGAAAACATATGAAAACTCAAAAATGCGCGTTTTCCCAGATATAAGATAGCTAGATCGATTTTTCGCCCCCGAAAACCCCCATATAGCAAATTTCGTCCAAATCGTTAGAGCCGTTTCCGAGATCCTCAATATATATATATATACATATAAATAAATAAATAAATATACAAGAATTGGTCGTTTAAAGGTATAAGATTACGTGAAATAACCCGTATCGTACACATTATCACAGCTTTGGTTAATATTTATAAAGCGTGACGTTTCTTAAAGCTTGAAGTATTCGTATAATCGAGGAGATTCTATGAACACTTGTACACTCGACGAGGTCTACTTAACTCGGTTTAAATAAATGCAGCGCTCTCCTATTACGTAGGTGTATATTTGGAAGACGAGATCACTTACGAGGGGTGTTCAAAATATTCTCGGTATGAGAATGAAAACAAACAAGTACGAAAAGTTTGATATTTTTATTTTTCAATATACTCCCCCCCTATGTTCATACACTTAAAAGATCGATCAATTATTTTTTTTAATCCCTCGTAAAAATATTTTTTATCTTTCGTGTAAAAATGCTCCTCCACTGCCGCCTTCAATGCTTCATCGTCAGAAAATTTATTTCCACGCAGATCCTTTTTAAGATTGGGGAGCAAAAAGAAGTCGCTGAGGGCTAAGTCCGGACTATACGGTGGGTGAGTAACAGTTTTAAACCCACATTCAACAATAGCTGCCTTGGCAATAAGAGCAGTATGGACGGGGGCGTTGTCATGCAGAAGCAGAATACCTTTGTTTAACTTTCCTCGCCTCTTTTCTTTAATTACATCCTTTAATTGACGTAGAATGTTAGCGTAGTACTGTCCTGTGATATTTACACCTTTTTCTTTATAATCGATTAGTAATACTCCTTCACAATCCCAAAATATCGTGGCCATGACCTTGCCAGCTGAAGGGATGACCTTGAACTTCTTGGGATGAGCTGAACCCTTAATGTGCCACTGCATGGACTCTTGTTTACTCTCTGGGTCATAATGATGAACCCAGGTTTCATCTCCAGTAACTATTCTTTGCAGCACCTCATCAGGATTTTCACCGCACAGGTCAATAAAATCGGAACAACAAGCTACACGCATGTCTTTTTGAAGCCGAGTCAGCATTCGCGGAACCCATCTTGCACTTACTTTTGACATATTAAGATGGTCATGTATAATATCATGTACGGTACCAATAGAGAGATTGGTTACTTGTGCTATAGATTTTACCTTCACTCGACCATCTTCCAATATAAGTTTTTCCACTTTATCAATATTTTCTTGTGAAGTAGCTACTACAGGCCGGCCAGGTCTAGGGTCATCTTCAATACTCTCCCTTCCGCGTTTAAACTCGCTTGACCACTTTTGAATGGTAGATAAAGAAGGAGCAGACTCACGGTAAACACAATCCATTTCCTCTTTTATGGTTTTTTGATTTTTACCCTGTTTTGTCAAGAATTTTATCACGCATCGATGTTCTAATTTAGTTAACATTGTCAATTCGCACATGATGTTCATGTTTGTTCAGCAATTGCAGAAAAACAAAAGACCATCTCGGTTCGAATTATACTTTTTTTTAATGTCAATGAATAAACCTTAGCGGCCAGTAACGAAATAGTACATTACTACAGAGGCCGGGACAAAAGGGGTTGCCGGCCGAAGACATATAGAGTTATAGACGGCGAAGACGGATAGGTCTGAGGCGGGCAACCCCATATTTCCCGCCGAGGTATGTATAGTGCTCTTCTCAAACATGCAATGAAATAAATAAAATAAAAAATCCACGAAACCCAAGTTTTATTTATAGAAAAACTAAAAGTAAACTACACCCAAAATATAACTAACACGTACTTATATCTTTATCACGCGTATGTTTTACACGAGTCGTGTATTTTTACTACCCGTATATTTTCATGTATCTTTGATTTTTTTCGCCTTGTATCCGTCTGACTGTCGTTTTCGTCACATAAGTTTATATAGTCTTTCATGTTGATATCATGTTTCACATACATCGTTGCTTTATGCATGGAGTAAATAAGTATAATTTCCACAGTATTGACGATTTTGTAGTTACTTTCATTTCTTTAAAATATGCCACAAATATTTCTTAGTTTCTCAAATAATAAAATTGCCATAAGCAACCATATACATACTTCGTCTTTGACTTGGCGGCAGAGGCAGCAAGTTATTTAAAATCAATTCTGCTTACGCTGCCAATTCCAACTTCTACGATTACATATTAATTTCATTATTTTGTCGGAATTCATATTAAAGTAAAAAAGTCAAGACCGCACCATAAATCCAATAAAACAGAAATACAGAATGAAAATTTTCCAACTTTGCCTCCATAACAATTAAAAAAAATAACTACGCGTGTTTGAGTAGACCTTTTTACCGCTAACGTTTAGATGAAATATTTTAAATGTTTTTATTTGTGTAGTTAAATTTGTAATTTAAAATTATAGAATTTGGTTTATTTATTATGTTCATGTTGATTTTATACAAATAAAACTGCAAATTATAGCAAACATTGTTTTTTGTGTTTTTTTTTTATAGGCGTAGTGGCAGTGTCATTACGAACCATAGAGCAAATACTGCCTCTAGTTTTTTTAAATGGATGAATGCAACGATGCTGTGTCACAGATACCTGTGAAATGGAAATTAAAAAAGAGGACTTTGCCGGCCTAGGCCTGCAAGATTTGTATGAAATTCCATTAACGACCTCTTGTCCTAGTCGCACCTGAAACGTCATACTTCGCAGCCTATTATAAGAACATAACATCAATATTTCATTGCATGTTTGAGAAAAGAAACTTACACCAAATAGTATGCCGCCCAGCATAATATATTCTGTGTATTCCGTGGCGTTCATGTCAGCCGTATCGTACGAGTAATTAACGATGAAAGCATCGGGAATGGAAATAAGTAGATAAATTGTACCTTGAACCTAATTTATTGGTTCGTCCACCCAGAAATAGGAGCCCCGCGAAGTGTTTGCCCTTAGGGCATCTGAAGCTACCTAACGAACCTAACCTCCCTACCTACGCTTTTTTCCTCAAATTGTAATGTTTTCACGGTCGTCACACTAAATCAATGGGTAGGTAGGTTAGGTTCGTTAGGTAGGTTCAGGTGCCCGAAGAGCAAAGCGCCCAGAAATAGGTTAAGTTGTGAAGGAAATGTTTTTTGAAAAGAAACAGTGCGGTGCGATCATCCAAGAACTCTAGATTTGATAAACACCATAGCGTTTTTCATAGTTTTGATGAGCAGCGCCACGCTTGGTAAATTTAAGGACTAATTCGACCAAAATGCTGCGGCAATTTACAAACGGCGCCGTTAATGCCATAAGGTATTATACATATTGCCGACATTTTATAAAATGCTGAAGGCAATTTGCAAACAGCGAAACGTTTGTAAAATGACGACGCCATTTGTAAACGGCGGATTCTTACAAAATGCCTGGGACATATACATATATCCATGTGTATCAAATTATTATAATTATCAAATGAGATTGTTATTTTTCCGTCGAGTTAATTACGCTTAATCGATGAAATATATGTTGAATGTTGTATTTAAATCAGGTAATACCTGTGTAAGGTATACTTTCTATTTTACAGCCTAGAGGATGACTTACACTAGAACCGCCCGGGTCCGGGCCGAGGCAACCGATACTTCATTTTCTATGACAGGTGACCGGTGATTACGTAATGCGTAAGTAGAATAGGTAGGTAGCTACATATATAGAAACAAAAATGGCAATAATTGTAAACATTGCAGTTCAACTGAATTTAGGTCCATGGGGTCCCTGCGCGCATAAGTTATTCGCAGAAATCGCGAAGCGTCTGGTTGACGTAACTGGTGACCGAAGAGCTGGCGGCTACCTCGCACAACGTATCAGCATTGCGATACAGCGAGGAAATGTCGCCAGCATCCTTGGTACAATGCCTCAAGGGCCTATTTTAGATTTAAGCTAGTTTTTAATTTCTTTTAGTCATACACTGTATATATCTTGTTTGTAAATAAATGATTATAATTTACTGAATTTATGTTATTTCAGTGTAGACGGAGCGTTACAAAGGATCCTCACTGGGACTCAAGAACTTATACTAGCTACAAAGTTAGGCGACATATGTTGGGTAAGATGTGATATTAGAGTAGAAAATTATTCAGGATCGTATATATAATAAGCGTTGTCTCGTAATATACCTTTATCATATACAATGTTTGTTTAATACCATTTTCTCATGCTTTCATCCGTTGATATACCTACACTAGCAACTACTGCGACTTTCGGCCTGATTCGAACTTTAAGATTTGCTAAAGATACGATATGAATCGGATATGTCAGTGTCAAAAGTGATGTTTCTTCAAACAATAATCAACTGGCCTGGCCGCGTAGCCAACATGCCAATCGCTTACGCCCGTAGCGATCGAAACGCAACTGTCACTGTCGCACTAATATGGAAACTAGTGTGATAGAGAGACACAAAACGTTTCGTTGTCGTAGCGACAGTGATTGTCACCTTGGCTAGGCCGGCTAGGATTATAAATAATATCGTTTCCTTGCAGAGTTCCATTGATCATTTTGTGATCTCCGTGATCACTTATTGATCGGTTTCATTTTCCCACTTATTGAGAATACGAGTATCAAGACTTTTTTTTCGCAAAAATGGGACCAATTCAATCGGACCAAGTACGAGTAAGTTAAATATAATATATTTTTCACAAAAAAGTAATAATTTGTATAGGAACCCTCTGATAAATTTTTATTTATAACCCTTTTATTTTTGAATTGGCTAATAATATTATACAGTTTTGATATTGTTTTTTTTGCCCTTTCCTTCAATCAAATGGTGGTGGGAAAGGGACGCACAATGTTTAGTATCAAATCGACTTTATGTAAAAAATATACGTCTTTAGGAATGTCCTTCAACAATCCGAGACGCAAAACACCCAAACGTCAACGCCTTGTTTCTTATTTGAATTCCAACGGCACTTTGTCCCATACACGTCTCAGCCCTTGATATTGGCAACAACCGCTGCGAAAGCAGATTGTGCTTAGAATAACTAGTATTTTATACAATCGTGATATAATGGAGAGCTTTTCAGTCAAGTACCGTGTTTAGGCAACGAAGCTTGCTGAATTGCCTAAGTAAAGGTACGAGATTGCAAAGATTGATTATATCACTATTGTATACAATACTTTTTCTAAGAGTCAACAAAAAAAAATACTTAAAATTAGAAAAAGTAAAAAAATCAAAAGTATACAGCTAAGATGCGCGAGCAGCCGCGATACCTTCATACTCGTACGCGACCCGGCCCCGCGCTCCGCGCCCCCGGCCGGTTGATCAACGACACCATCTCGTAACTCATGAGGCCCTGGTACTTACTTGCTCTGCGCTTTCGATTGGTCAATTTCATTTTAGTTGACTAAACTGTATCGAAATGAATATTATAGTTGACTAAACGGTATCGAAATGAATATTATAGTTGACTAAACTGTATCGAAATAAATAATATAGTTGAGTTGGGGTCCCATAGTGAAAAAATTATGCGATTTCACTTTGGTATACGAAGTCTTAATTCAAGCATTGCAGTCGACGAGTAGAAAAAATATTTTGCATTCATTAGGTATATTTTTAACATTTACCCAGTATTGCTTTGACAGGTGCGCCAATAGTCAGCGATAAAATATAACTTATGTTTTTTATACTTCGACTTCGACGCTGTGCCTCGGTGATAAGGTGAAACAACCAAATTTGACTCTCCCACTTTGTTTTTCTTTCGACTTAAAAAAGTGGTTAACCACTTCTCTGTCGTTTGAAATTTTGTTTTAATTTATTCGATAAATTTAGAATGCGGTGGCGGCCTCGTGGCGGCAGCTCTAACGTTTAAACGATCATCTTAAGATGATGATCTTTTCTGCGAATTCGTAATAAAGCTTCTTCAAATTACAATGGAATTAAATAAAAATGCTTCCAAAGTCATGATATAATAAAATCCTTATTATCTATTGTATTTTAATTCAGGTATTCTTTAAAAGATAATTTATTTCCTACTTTCTTACCTACTGGTATCTCCCTCATCGGCAACGCTGTATCATCGTGAGCTTCTTATGACTTACGCTAGAACGGTCCGGGTCCGGGCCGAGGTGTCTGACAATTAGGTAATGTTACAGGTAAAGTTAGGTAATGTTAAGCCCATGGAACAGAAGTGTTCACCATAATGTTGCAATATTGAATTTGATGGTTGATATATCTAGGGACTGGCTTTACGGGCAATAATAATGAGGCATGACAGGGGCCAGTACAGCGGTGTGAAATCGCTACAACGCGATTGGTTGATGAGTTCGCATCACGCGCGCGATTGGTTGACGAGTTCGCATTACGCGCGCTATTGGTCGCAACTAGTCGCGTTAGACTGCACGATTAGCTGGCTTGGCTTGGCTGGAACTAGTACGATGTTTAGTGCCTCATTAGCCCGTCCTTAGATATTCGTATACGTCAATGGTTAAAGCACTTTGTAGGTGCCTGTTTTCTATTTTCAATCGCCCCTCGGCGTTTGTCAAGAGACGCGCTAAGTACCTATAGGTAGTACCTAGATAGTTCTTTAGTTGCTTTGAGCTGAACTAACAGAATAACTAATTGAAAACGCTTTTTGAGAACCCACCTGCACTATAAAAATGCCATCTATCATTTTGTGAAACAGAAATTAAAAAACACAACTTTTTTATTGGAAAAACAAGCTTGTGAAATGTTAAGTTTTTAATTAAGATTCAAATGCTTTGTTAGTGTGTAGTTTGCTTCTGAAAACCAATAATAGGTTTAATGTTGAGTTATGAGCTCTATATGTGTTTTTCTATTCTGAATCATACAAAGGAATGTGGCTTAGTACCTGTATCCGAAACTTTGGAAAGGCATAGTAGCGCTACCCCCTCTGCCACAAATATACGGTACGGTACTCCATTTTCGAGTCAAAGTGTCTTTGTGTGACGTCCGTGTCTTTGAACGGACCAATCACGACACGGGACTCACTCACCTCGTCCCCCGCACCCCAGTATTTTTGGCAGCATCGGTTTCATGAAATAATTGCTCTAAACTCCGTCTAGAGGATTCCTAGTCTATGGGTATTTACTAACTGTAGGTTGGTCGGCCTCTTTCACTATGAAGTTTAACCTCCTGCGGCCCTCCATTTAAGAAAAATTAATTAATTCGTCATTCTGATTTCAATCAAAAATATTACACGACAGTTGATTTTAATTAGTTTCAAAATCGAATGAATCAGAAATGCAGTTCTGTTCCAATTTAAAATGATCTAAATCATTAGTACCTACTAGAACTAGGACTGGGATGCTACAGGATAAATAAAAAAAAAATAAACTGTTTATTTTTCTATAGAATAACATTACAATTACTTAGTACTAATCTTACATTTTTAAGATTATATAATATACTTACTGGTTGATTATAAATATAAATATTTATGACTATATTGTGTCACTCTAATTACCTAAGTCATGCAGTTTATAAATACCTACGTTTTTTACTTAAATGTTATCCGTCATACATAGGTACCTAAAACACTACAAAATTGTGAACACTGATATCAAATATAAGTAGGTATGTTTAAGTAGGTAAAATAACTGATATCCATGTGATTCATCTAAATTGCACAACTTTTATAGATGCTTTGTAAAATCTATACAGATTCGCTGATTTTGTTAATTTGTAGTACATCAATAATGCACTACAATCCGTTAGGTTATTGTGGAATGGAAGTTATTCGTATCAGAGTAAATATTTATTGCACAATACATGAAAGTACAAATGAAACTATATTTACATAAAACCTAAAAATAAGAGTAAATTATCAAACTAAATAATTAGAGATTCTAACTTGAATAATCAGCCGACCCTTATTTAACACATTTACCCAGATTATTCCAAAATCTGTACCGTACCTGTATATCTAATTGCAAAATTGGATATATGTTTGGTTAATATAAAGCGAATTAATTTACCTTCGTAAGTGACGCATCATTACCAGGATCCGCTGCAGCAGCAGCCTTCCCGATCTCATCCTTCGCATAACAAAAAATTGGAAATCTGAACCTTATTCTCAAATCTGAAGGGTTGCTTTCCCAATAAATTTGTTTCATCTGATCCGATATTGTTATAGTTAGCAATGAAAATGCGGTTTTCACTTCAAATACAATCAGGCGACGCGCCCTGTAATTTGCTACAGCGGGCGGATTCAATAAGAGACGGCTGCCAATTCGGCCGAGGTCCTCAAGCGGCGCAAATATGCAACCATAAACAGTGGTTGCATATTTGAGCCGTTTGGGGTTGAGACCATGAGGCCTTGGGGGGAAAGCGCTCACTGGGTCTTTAAAGAATGTAGCCACAGGTTGGTGGGATTGACGCGTGACCAGAGGGCTGGGTCATATCTAGCACAGCGGATCAGCATTGCCATACAACGTGGCAATGCTGCCAGCCTTCTGGGCACGCTGCCAATGGACGGCGATTTGGGCCAAATTTTTTATCTATAGTTTATTTTTAAGCTTAGTTTTTAATTCTAGTTTTTAATTTTAGTTTGTAATTTTTATTTTAAGGCTTTTTATTATTTGTTTTAGTACTTAGTTTATTTTTAATAAAAATGTAATTAGAGTCGGACCAATAAAAGTCTGCAGCGGATTTGATAGCCCACGCAGTGCAAGTGTTATTTATACGTCATAATTTCATAGAAGTTTTACGTTTAAAATAACACTTGCACTGCGTGGGCTATCAAATCCGCTGCAGACTTTTCTTGGTCTGACTCTATATCCACAAACAAAATAAGAGACGTAAAATAGATTTGTATTCATTATTTCTCAACTCAGCCAGATCTCAGAGCAACCTAATGAAGGTTGTCAAGCTCGATGACTGCCGAGAGCGGGTTCTCTCCCCTTCGGCTGCCTACGCAGCTGGAGCTTCGTAACCAGTTGCGATGGAAAACTTTTTCGGTCTTGTACGAAACTGGTTGCGTCCAAAAACTATTTTCTCTTATACGTATCCTGTTACGATGAAACATTTTTTGGTTGTGTATGAAACCTCTCGTCCGTTCATAAAACTAGCAAAGACTTTCTTAACATACGACTAGTAATGTACACGTTATACACCTGTATAACGTACCTACCGTACCGTACACGAGTACCTACTCGTACTAGAAGTATTCCTGGTAGGAGGTGATTGAGGAGCTAAAATGCAACAAACTTGACCGCTCTATGTGTGGCCAAAAATCTATAGTTTTTCCAAGATTTTTATGTATCAGACATCCATTTTTGCTAGTAATAAAAATAAATAACTGATAAATATCACACAAAATAAGCGCTATAAGTTGTCGTATTGTGGAAACCTGTCCGTACTACAATACTGTTATAAATACATTATCTAAGAGATATCTGAGAAATTTTCAATGATTCTTCAAGTATTTATTCGAAAAAAGGATCTCTATAAGCGCGGAAAGTGGCACTTTATTTATTATAGGCAGTTTATTAACTTTATGTCCACTGGATTGCAAATAAAAGTTATCGAAGTAAGAGCCGTTATTGACTGCATTTTTGATAAAACGAGAGTGCTTTATAAACAAGGACATACGATACACATTATACGATCACTGATAAAATAACGTGCTTATAAAAAATTTTTTGGTTTGGATAAGTAGGTAAGTAGGTATATATAGTTAGCTGGATTATATTCTATTAGGGGCAATTTAGGTACGTAGATTCATACAAATATTTTATTATCAATTTATAATTCAGTCATATACCTAAGTAAAAGCAAAGTCAGCAATATCCATTTCTTTACTGTGGATGTTGCTGTTTTTGCTGACACAATTGTATATAATAGGCATGTGCAGTCACACCCAACATTTTGCTACCATAATTTGGTAGCAATATCTATAAGGATAGGTCAGATACTCGTAATGAAACAAATTAAATAATACTGAAAACAGAAAGTATTACCAACAAAAAGATCGATAAATGTAAATTTTTGGCGTATCACTCTTTTGCTTATCTGAAGTTCTGAACGCGTCGTTGGCTGCGCGGGCTCGCAGGGACGTCGACACAAAGCTTATTGTTTCGGTCGCAGCCCGCAATATTCCTCACTGAGCATAGGTACTCGTAACTGCATCAGAAAATCCATTCAATTGTGTACTCTATTACAAGTATAAAAGGTAAACAATTGAATGACTTTTCAAATGTAGTTACGACGCTTGCTTAGTGCGGCAGTGATGGGTCCTAATGAAACTCCTCCCATGCGTGACAATGAAATAAAACGACTTTGTTTCATACGCTTTATGTGAGGACTGAATATATTACCAAAAAGGTCGTTTTAAAGTATGCACGAATCGATCTCCTTATTGTTATTTATTTAATGTTATCACTTCCTGAATATTTTAATTAATGTTAATTAACTGATAGCAATGCTTATTTCTTGGGCTTTGTCCTTCGTAACAGAAGCTCTGTACCGACATACATTTTTGTCAAGTGACGGACCTATCCTACTTGGATATCTATTTACGATTACGTTTCTTGGTATGAACTAATAAGTGATAGTTATCTTTGATATTGTTGCTATAGTATTGTCACGTTGTTGCTTGAACTAGGACAATGCTAAATATAGATTGAATAAGATCGCAATGCCGTATAGAGTTACTGCCTTTGTATAAGTCATTGTGTGTTAATTTAATAATATCTGGATATATGTTATTAACTTATTATATATCTCAAGATATATCGAACCTTAAATTTGAACATTTTTAATTATTATGAAATAAAAATGAAATTAAATCGTGACTCGCTTCGCTTTTATGGAATGACCCATTGAATTTTTACGAAATGTTGCGATTTATGACAATAAAAACTTAATATTATTGAAAAATATATTCATTTTCTCCACGTTAGTAGTTTCGATTCCGGGCAGCGCTGGGAAGCACTCAACTGGAAGCAAATCCTTTCACTATTGAATACTTTATCCCGCCCGGGACCAGGGATTGATATTTTGAACTCAGATATTAGACTTGATTTTAACATGTGAGGTCGGCTTTAGGCGAATTCCCTTTCAACCTTCGGTGTGTTTAGATTACATTAAAAGGGGCGTGGGAATGGACAAAGAACTGTATGTATTAGAATTTATGTTCTATTTTTTTGTCCTCAGTAAACTAATTAAAAATGTACGATACTGTAAAAATCCGAAAATCACAAAAAATGGACTTACAGTGTTATGCCTCTCAGGTACGGATTTGTCTTCGGTCAGTCACCCGTTGACCATGAACGCTGTAAATGGTTCGAAACGTCGGGAGGTATACATGATACATTCATTATACGTGATATGATCCATTTTCATAGTGAGGAAACTAAGTAGGTAATTCCACATTTCTGGATTTCAGATAACGAGTACATAGAATTGTTAGTTATCTAACTTTTTAGTTAATTTTGGGTTATAAAAAAGCTTTAAAACAGTGAGCAGAAGGGCAGGTATCTAAAATGATATATTTACACTCTCATTATCTTAACAATTGTGCTCAAATCATTGGAACCTCTTAACCTTAGCCAATTTTGCTTCCGACTGTACCTACTCACAGATATACATATTATTATTTTGTTTTTCTTGCAGCAGCAGTTAATTCAGGTACCCAAGAGCTCTCCGAACTCACATCATCAATCATTAATTTATAACACATACACACACACATGGGTACACATTACTCATTCTATTGTATCGGATATTGGTTTCTTGTGGAGGTTTCTAAGAGCTAAGTTTACCTAATTGGAAGCGCAACCAGTAAACTGATTAGGTATAGTTACGTATAACAATTAATAATATAGAAATTTCTTTACTTGCAAAAAAGTAAGAAATTAATATACATAACGACTTAAAAATTAAGTTTGTATCATTTTGTGAAACCTGCTAGTGAATTTTAGGTATATGTATATTTATTAATAAAACTGTATCCATTTGGTGCCTAATAAGTTACATATCTACCTACTTGGATTTAATTTGAATGTACAATCCTTTGTGCAGCTTGCCAAGACAGGATATTTAGCAAATACATGAATGCAGAATAAGCCTGTACTAAACTTGTGTTGGAAATATGAATACAATACAGAATTAGGTTGGATGCCAAGTCCTTTCACGCTTCTATTATTATTAAAAATTTGACCTGGCTTTTACTGCAACCTTTTTTATATTTTCGCAGTTAATCCCCATATTATTTGTACCTAGCCGTTTACTATAATATATATGGTCATTTGCCACCTTTGTGACATTTTTTGGAATACCTAACCAACTAGATAGAGTCTGTGCGGAAAGAGAAGAGTCGTGGAATGTGTGGGGTCCAATACATTCCACGACTCTTCTCTTTCCGAACCGACTCCTTCTTAAAATGGACATAGAGTTAGACCAAGAAAAGGCTGCAACAAGTTTTATAGCATACATACACAGTGCAAGTGTTATTTATACGTCATAATTTCATAGAAGTTTGACATTTCAAATAACACCACTGCGTGTGCTATCAAAATTGCTGCAGACTTTTCTCGGTTAACTCTATTAGATATATTTATTTTCAGTATTATTAAACCTTCATAAGGCTACGTAAAATTATACAGTGCAGTCTGGCTGGAAAGCGCGCTGTCATATACTGTCGCGTATATTATGACGGTTTAGTGCAGCTCTAAAACTGAAAAAGCATGATACGTGCACCCAATAAATTATAAATTTTATTAGAAGAACGTTCCTTGTGGAAACGTGATCGTAACCAAGAGAACTTACCGTAGTGTTTATGCTATTACGGATTTCTATAACGATGCTCTGACGGTGCGGACTTGCGTAGATTACTGATCAAGTGATCACATGAAAGGGGTAAGTATTATTTTATTACCAGTCTACGTGGAAGATAAAAGGAAGGGTTTGAGTTTGTTCCATCGTATCGTATCGCGTTGAATCGACTGAGGTAAGTAAGGTAAGTTTTAATTTTATATTCCACCTGCACTGATCAATAAACCTTATTAAACAAAGTCCCCCGCCTCGTCTGTCTGTATGTACGAGTAGGTACCTGTACCTATGTATGCTGGGAGGACTTTGTTTTAAAAGGTGTAGTGATTAATAATAAAATAGCTCAATATATATATTATAAACTAAAAGTACACTGGCAAACATAACATTGGACCGCGCATTCAATCCTTTAATCGGATTAAGGATTACCATTAATTGAAAGTTCTAGGTCAGATTTGTGGACGCTTATAAATAATGGGACAAAGCGGAATGACAACAGCTGGTTTCTTTACAAGGATTCCATTATTTATGTCATGCTACTTGTTTTTAATTTTCTTTTTACTTATAAACTTTGTAGTCACTATCAGATATAACAAAGCTATCTGAACAGGCTTTCTTACGCCTTGACCGTAAGCGTGTTTAGTTATTTGTGAGCACCTTGGCTACTTCGATACCTATATATGATGGCGACTGTACCTACACAAATATTTATGATTTCAGTCTATTTTTACTATGCTGCAGGAGTTTTATGATCAAGCTTATTGCGCAATTCACACATGACTTATAAATTTTAAAACAACGCCGCGATTCGGGAAATGAATTAGTGATTCACTAGATATGAAACAGTAAAGATATTTGACGTTCCACGGCAAAAGGTACCTTATGGCGGCTGGGGTTTACGCTGTTATTAACGCCGCTCTAATATTCAGCCGGGGCAATGGTACCTTTTGCCGTGGAACGTCACATATCTTTACTGTTTCATATCTAGTGAATCACTAATTCATTTCCCGAATCGCGCCGCAAATCTACTGCAGTTCATTTTCAGTAAGAATGTGGATGACAGTAGGTATATGCCTCCGCCACAGAACGCACGCGTGACATTAAACTTAACTTCAAATGCAAATTAATAAGAGGGTAGATTGTGTAGATATGTTTAGTGTGTGGGTATTACACAATGAAAACTCGCATGTCAAGGGCCCGATTCGGATTTTGAAATAGACATGTATAAGATATCTTTTAGTCATCAAACATGCATGCTCCAAACCAGAAACTAATAAAAAGTAGTAGCATTGTATTATGTATAGAGTTATAGGTGACACAGCTCAGGTAAGCAGGAAAACACATCAAATATTATATGTTGGTATTTCATAATAATCAATCAGATTTATATAATATGTTTTCCCATTTCTTTTAATAACTTTCTTTTCTTTTCCTTTTGTAAGAATTTGATGTTTTCTGAAAGAGCTACGAATTCGTAATGATTCCATGTACATATGTATATTTTCTAAATCAAATTTCTATTACACCTTATGTGTATAATTGCATGAATTCTATAGTGATTTAAATTGTATTTTCTTTTTCCTTATTTTCTCGTAATGCATGTTAATTATAAGATGTAATTATTTTTGAAAAGATGTGTCCCGCCGAGTTTGTTGCCGGTCCCATAATGGGATACCCTCCTCTAATTGAGGGGGGATTTAAATCTCCTCGGGGCAGAGGTGTAGGGTTGGAGCCGGTCTACCTAGCTTTATTTGACGTTCATAAGCGCATTGTAATTATGCCTACTTGAATAAACTATCTTTTATCTTTATCTTTTATCATCACCAAGATACGATAACGATATGTTTAAGATCTAACCTGTCAAATTTGACATTTGCGTGATTCTGGAGATACTCTTGAACGATTTCCACAAGATATGGCTTAGAGATCTAATTCACATCTATTAGATATCTATCTCTATCTAACGTAAAAGTAACATTGGTTGCCCGAATTGCGCTGCAAAAGAGAACTATCAGAGTATAGTTCTCTTTTGCAGCGCCATTAGGTATTTAAATAAGAGTAAACAAAATCTACCCTCAAATGGTTTCTTAAGCCAGTTGAGGGTAGATAAAAGCATTACATGATCAAAATAATGTAGGTTAGTCAGGTTGTTCAGTGACTGAACCAGGCGGTTTTCTATTTGGTTGGTTAACCAATAAATGTTGTAATTACCCGAAAATGCACAAATTGTTTGTGTACTTTTATTTAAATACCTAAAGATACAGACTGTAGTTGAAATCTAAATCTAGAATAGATCTAGTACGTGTCGTCTCTTGTGAATATCTTGAAGTTCGAATACGGCAGTAAGTATTTCGTAAAGGTAGTGCCGGAATATCGGGAACTCCTAAAACCAAATGTATAAGGTAAATACCTACTACTAAATTCTGGTTGTAATGTAATCGTCAGAATTGTCTAGGATGAATGTCAAAGGAAGTTACCGGTGAAAGACCTACTTTTGTATCCTGGTATAATTAATGAAATAAAAAATAGCTGATAAGATACCAATACATAAATAACTCGGCTTGCTAAAGAATGAAATCACATCAAAGGTATAGCGGCCTGCGGTTGATGTATTTCTTTCTTATTTCCGCAGCGGAAATCGAAACTTAATAACTATTCTTTAATCAATTTGCGGCTTTTCTTAAAGTAGAATTGGATTTTTGTTGATAATTTATAACCTAAAAACGCCAAAACTCGCTCAATTGTATAGAGATAACATCTGTACCCATGTCCTAGCGTACCCATTGAGTTTGAACAATACTATAACGACCGCTGACCTTAAATGCTATTATACTTGTATGTGCTGTGTCCCCCGTGGTTATGATGTATGTTTTTAATTGTGATAGTCTGTGCGGAAAGAGAAGAGTCGTGGAATTTATTAGGCCCCATACATTCCAAGACTCTTCTCTTTCCGAAAAGACTCTAAAGGTGTTATTTTAATACAAATTCGGATTATTCTACGACGATATTATTCTGACACATTTAATTATATACTTTCTGAAACTTGGATGAGAAATTCGACGGAAAACTTGAGTCTTGCAACTTAGCCACAGCTACGAGTATAGTCGATCTCACAAGTACACGTATGTATTGTTTGTTTTACATTCTCTTTTCCATACTTTGCTGCATTAATGTTATTGATATGTTATCACTTACCTACTTACTTACTTACTTGTTATGTTATGACTCGTAGCGCATCTGACTCGTACCAATTTATACATTAGGCATAAGTCCGAGCATGAACAAGTAAATAGATATGAGGTTAAATTAATAATATCATGTACACATCAAAATATGAAGGTAACTCTAAGTAAAACTAAATTTTCTACAGTATAATATCAACAACAATTTACGCATATTGTTTTAATTACTTTAAATATACTCGTAACATTTACCGTAGGCATTATGTCAGTATTTTTAATTGTTTTATATTTTAGAGTGTACGCTTACACGTGGAACAGAAATAAAACAGTACCTTCCTGAATTTGAATACGAGAGAACGGTTGAAATTAAAAGCTGTTATGTTACGATGAGAAGGGTCACTTGTGGTAAAACGTTGACGTTTACCCAAAAACGTATCAGGAAACTTTTCAAATAAAACGAAACCTAGCTCACGAATTGCAAAAATCAATTTCGCTTAATGAAATAACTTTTGTCCAGTGGGTGCTAGATTTTTTTTGATTGTTTTTTCCATTTGAATTTTTCCGAGACATTATGTAGGTACTACCTAAATAAAATACTTATTATCATGTTTAAAATTCAAAAGTTATATTTAACTCGTCGCTCATTTTATCTAGTTGCGTAACTTTCTTACAAACGTCGACAAGAACGTATCCAAATTAGGCTGCACATCTTAATAAGAGAGTTGCAGAGCAAAATAATAAACTTAAATCTATAATTAGTTAATAAGTTGTTTACATACCTTATTTGACATGTAAAATATTATGTTTTATGAATAAGTAAATGATTTACGAGTACATCTTTAGTAATATAATAAATGACATAATTAGATAAGTATGGTAATAATAAGAATCTAATAAATGCAATACACAGATGTCAAATAAGCCACTCTAAAGCGAATAGAATTTTATATGTTCGTTTTTGAGTACAGACGTTGGTTTTTACAACGGATTATACCGGTCACAGTAAAGCTAAGTCATTTCATTTGAATATATCTGCTGAACAAACCTGAAAACGGAATGAAGCAAACTTTCCTAATCGCCCTAAGCAAGCCATTACTGAAGATAAAATGAGGCTGCCGTGCAGACACCGTACTGCATAACTTCTCGATTATAGCCGTTCATTTTCTGCATTTTTAATATATCTGTTTTTTGGGTCATTAGCAATCCATATCATTATCAAATTACCTTTTTAAGTTTTTGCGGCCGAATGTTGAAAAGCTTAAACGAAACAAAATTGGATTTAAAATTATTCATTGATTTATCTTGATATTATATTTACCTACTAAATAAATGCATTCGTTAGGCGGGTGGATCAACTATTTCTTGTTGTTATTCAGTCCGGTCAGCCAAGAGACAATATTAGCATAATTTGTTAGAAGACATTGTACCTACACCAAGTTCTTCTTACACTCTTGGTAAACAACCCTCACTGGAAAGGGTTTATAAGAATCACAAAAAAGCGTATTTGGTGTATTTAAATGCCTAAAAATCAGGTTTTAAAGAGTGACCCAGGAGAACGTCACCATGGCAACAAGAAAAAGTTGATTCACCCAGGCGTACCTACATGGCTCCGTAAAATTTGTCATATCAATTCAAATTAATAACTTTCGTTTCCAAATAAAAGAATTGTAGGTATATTGCATTGTTGTTGAATAAGCTGAATATCGTATAGCACAGCTAAAAGATACTCGTACATCATTCATAACCCTCGACCAACTAGCAGCCAGTAGCAAAACCAGCACAGGTTTGTTATACTTATTGTAGGGTCGACTACAAAGAGATGTATCCACTTTTTCACCTTATTACAAGGCAATAAGGTGAAAAAGTGGATACATCTCTTTGTAGTCGACTGTACACGTACTACAGTGTGGGTCTACCCATTCAGTGACAAGGGTCATTTAATTACGGGCCCGGTAAATAAATAGACAGAAACAAAGGGCCAGAGTCGAGCATCGGTCTAAATCTAAATGACGGAAATATCAAACGAGAAACAAAACAGGAAGGTACAATGTCATTTCCCTGTATCTGTTTGAATTTTGAATGTAATCAATAACATCCACAAGTTTTGTTAACTTTCCCATTATTTATTTTATTTATAAATGGCATGTATAACAAAGACATCAGGTTCCATTTTTTTATCTTTGGAAATAACGATATATGTACAAGTTATTTAGTCAAGTATGTTACTTTTTAGATTAGCTATTAAATTTAGTGGTACCTATTGCCTAAACACATACCTATTTCATGTAACCTACACCACCAAACTCGTGAAATTTATTATACTAGTCGTACATTTACTCTAGATAGAATTAATTGCTATTTTAGTTCGTTTGTGCGCCTAAATAATTTCATCAGGCATTCCGATAAATCCATTACAATCTCCTTCTCATCTCGGAAGGAATGAGACAGGTTTGGCTAAACTAAATTAGACATTTGTTCTTTTATATACAACTTATAGGCGCAAACTTTGGGCAAACCACTTTTCAGCCTTCGTCTAGGCCTTTTCACAATTTGGTTAATTCAGACCAAAATTGGCTACATATACCGAAGTAGCTTGGGATAGGGCAGTGGTTCCCAAACTGGGCTCCCTGGGGCGCAGTAGAGAGGGACGCCGTAAGGCAATCCTCACCATGTTACCTGTCTACTTATTTCGAATAGCCTAGCTAGGTTAGGGCACCGCCGCCGAAATTTTAAACTAACAAGTGCGCCGCGGACTGAGTGTAAGGCCTGAGTGGACGCTCGAGTTGGGCGTGCAGCGGGGCGGGGCGTGCGGCGTGCATGTTAAACAAATGTAAATGTATAGGAGCGGTATTAGTGCACGCTGCTCAAATCACTTGTGAGCCCGACGCCACGCTGCACGCCCCGCCGAACGCTCCGCTTCGAGCGTCCACTCAGGCCTTATACTGAGAAATATTGGGAACCCCTGGGATAGGGTTATTGCGAGTATATGTTGTTACTCTTGGATGAACCATATTTATATCCAATACCTTTATGGTAAAATAGAGTAAACCATAGTACACATTGTATCAGATGTTAGTCATAGACATAGGTTTAGAAGTAGTATAAAGTAACCGTCACAATTTAATTGTTCTAGGTACAGTGCAGTGGGCCAAGAAAGTGGTCTACCAGTTTTGACAAAAGTTTCTGCGAGATCTAACGATCACTAAGGTTGACAATTGTCAATGACATAATATTGAATCGACCTTGTTGTCTCATGACGTTCAAACGAACCTCAACCGTAGGGCGGTAGACCACATTTTTGGCCGACTGTACATAAAGAGACATATCTCTGGTAGTATCCGCTACTTTTGAACTTTAAATAGCCCTTTAATTTTATTGCAGTATTTTATGTAAAGTCAAACTTATATATAGTTCTAGACATAAAACTTAGTTTGAAAAATGGTTTCCTACGTAAGATTACACCGCCACTGTTGTTAAAAACCCGCAAATATTATATATTGAATAATTTTACGGTTTAGACTCACTTGTTTTGTCGCGCGAGTGACTTAAAACAAATTCAATGTGAGTATATCTCACAACAGTTTAAATTCGATTATATATTGAGTATTCAAGCTGACGGCTACCGCAGTAACACCTGTACGGTTATAGTTTGTAGCTTTCTAGTAGACCCCGAAGGCTTATCCTATTGTCTATTGTTCAGTAAAACCGCACGTGCTACTTACCTACAAAAAAGGGTCCTAAGTATTCTATTTGGCACCTGAGCGCGGGGTAGTCCAACGCTCAAAAAACCAGTGTAGGTGCGCTCTCCGATAACGCGCCTTTGTTACGCATCTCGATGACACATTTTAGACTGGTTCCTTAGCGTTCGACTCGCCGGCACTCAGTAACCGAAGTACCGATTTTTTATGCAGGTGGTTGTGGCACGTGGCACGAGCGGTTTTTCTTAACAATAGACAATAGGATTAGCCTTCGGGGTCTATTAGAAAGCTACAAACTATACCATCAGTTTGTCACTGACATAAACGATAGCGTAAATGTCAGTTTTGACACTGTCAGTGACTCATGGTACGGGGTCTGGGCTAACCTCTAAACTAAAAGATGAAAGATTTAATCGCTCGAATGGTCAAGGTTAGGTGCGTTAATGTAGGCATTCATTAAACTTAAGACGTATTGGTAGTTTATACTTCGCTGGGCAGAATGTTGCCGGTTCACCGGCTTCTTTCATGCAAGCTGCGATGTGCTAGATTGACTATAATAGACAGATAGATAAATACAGGGTGCCATTTGAGTCGTGATCAGTAATATGTTTTACTAACTCTATAAACAACGAGCAATTTAATGCCCCTACTCTTACTAAAATCAGACAAGATTTTTTTTTTGTTTGTTTTTTGTCATTTATTTTGCTTTTATAAGTGGATTTAGGATATTACAACGGCTTATTAAGATATTTAAATTAGTAAATTGAATCGCCTCTTTGAATCGGAACTGTCACTGACATCAATTTTGTCATTTGTCCCAGTTAGAAATAAAATTTACTTAATTTTTCATTTGAAATATCTTACAAAGCTGTTTAAATACCACATTGCTACTTGTAAAAGTAAAATAAATGACAAAAAATAAACAAAAAAATAAAAAAAATCTTGTCTGATTTTAGTAAGAGTAGGGGCATTAAATTGCTCGTTGTTTATAGAGTTAGAAAAACATATTACTGATCACGACTCAAATGGCACCCTGTAGAATACTCTTTATTGGCACACCTCATTAAAAAGATAGGTACACAAGAAAAGAACAATTGATTAAATGTAGAGGCAGACAACAGGCGGTCTTATCGCTAAAGAGCGATCACTTCCAGACAACCTTTGGGTAGCGGAAAACAGAGAAATAATCGAAAAAGTAGGTGTTGCAAAAACATAATATTGAGTTACATAGAGTAACCTTTGTACGCTGATCGAGTCAAAGTGAATAAAGGATGAAAACATTTATTTTTGCACACTATTGGATGATAATGTAACACCAAAATGGTGAATAGATTTTTGTAACGGATTTTCTCTCGACATTCAGATATTACATTAACAGTAAATCTCGCTCACATATGACATATTATTGAATATTGATATGTGACGTTCCACGTGGTGATTGCATAAATAACCCGAATGTCTTTTTAATGTTGTTATTTTTAATTTAAATTTTTAATTTTAATTATAATTTATATTCATATACAATGTAAATTGTGACTGAATAAAAAATGAAATGAAATTAAATGAATGCAAATTAGAATGATAAAAAATTAACTTAACTTGAAATTTTAAATAATTGTTTTTAGGAAAAAAGTATGATTCTACTACCCATTCTACTTATTAGTTTTAAACATAAGTTGCACCAAACCTAAACTTTGCTCTATTGTTAAACAAAAGCTACTCTCATTGCCGTAAATACAACATTAGTTAATCATCTTAGTACACTGTACAGTTAGTCTGCTACAAGATATATCGGAGCGGCTGAGGTGCTCAAAATATCTGAACAAGCACAAATAAAGCTTGAATAGAGGCGTGTTCAGATATTTGTGATTCAATTGATTTTACAACCACTTTGTTGCCCATCCACTCCCACACCCACCGCTAGACATCTGCCAGGCGCCCGGATTAATTAATAATGATAGTATGGCATGCTAACTAGAGGGATTTCGTTACTCTATAAATTGCATACCTATTTCCGTGGCTAGCTCTTAGACCAATGTTCCTCATACATTACGAGTAAATGTGACAAGTTAACTGTCCCTCCGGCGGCAGCATCTGGCTGAGTTTCAGTCGAGAGATAGATGAGTTCCAGCTGTAAGTCTGAGTACCAGCAAAAAGTTGATAGACTCTCATAGAACTACAAAAACATATGTAGTAAAAGTATTCTATTGATATAACAGAAAACATGTCTATAGTATATTTTATGTAGGAAGGGTACGGTGACAGCTGTAATCTCCATTAAATTTAGGTATAACCTTAAAACGCAAAGTATGAATTGGCAATCACTGTACACAAGCTATATGAAAAAAAAAAAACTATAACATCTTCCTCAAACTGTGGCGTTACGACTTAAGTATAATTATGTTCTTGATAAAGTTTTGTACCTATCTGAAAAATAAATAAAAAGGGAATAAAAATGTTTTGTACAATTAACTAATAAGAAACTGGTCAAGCGCGAGTCAGTCTTAGCGGAAGCATATTTATAATTGCTACTTACCGAGAAATCCAACATCAGTTGTGTCAAAAGTGATATTTCTTTAAGTAGATACGTCACTTTTGACATTGACAGATCCATATCAAATTCATATCATGTCGATACAACCAGAATACTCCTCCGTAGTGTAGGTGTATTACGCTACGTGGTGTAGCACATCGTAGCGCGTAGCATCATATTTCTGCTTTTTTGTAGCAAACACTAACCATGACTTCTACTTAGGTATTTTGAGGGTAGTGATTAGAACATACAAGAGGCGCATTCAAGTTTTTATGACGGCAAATTTGAGACATATATCGTACAAAAATCAATCCGGTAGAAAGGTATACCTCTTAAAACGTAGGTACAAATAATAAGTTCAATAGATGATGTTTTGGAGAAGGAAATAATTATTTAAAAACCGATACCATCAATTATTAGTTGTGAATTACGTTGTCACGTATTTACTCGATTCTAGCCCCATTGATAAATACAGACACACTAAAACTAGTTCCTAGAAGCAGAAGACAATATTGTTCTTTCAATCATGTCAGGTGAACTTTTCGCACGGTTGTATTAAACTGAAGAAGTGGTCTTATACCATTGTTTCATCGTGTTGTACAAACAAGTAAAAAATCTTTAAGAAAACATATACGACACTATGCTTAAAGCAATTGTGAGTCAGGTGCAATTTGCTCGTGATCTTCCTGCAGGCGCACAAGTGATTGTGTATTTTCATCACCTGGCACTACTTTTCCCCCAAATAAAACGCCTGGCATTGTTATATTTGAATTAAATACATAATTAGCTATTATATCACACCAAACTCAGAGCTCTATAAATTGCACACCTTCAATTGATTTTACAACCCCTTTGTTGTGCATCCACTCCCGCACCCACCGCTGAACAGCTGCCAGGCGCCCGAATTAATTAATAATCATAGTATGGCATATATACTAATATAACTAGAGGGATTTCGTTGCTCTATAAATTGCATACCTATTTCCGTGGCTAGCTCTCCGGCTAGTGCATGTTAAAGCGTATAGGAGCGGCTTTAGTGCACGCTGCTCAAATTACTCCTGACCCCGACGCCACGCTGCACGCCCCGCCGAACGATCCGCTTCGAGCGTCTGCTCAGGCCTTACACTAACCTAAATTATTTAAATGTGGTTTTTGTCCTTCTGAATGTTCGTAAACATACATATAAATATGATAGGCACATCTTCTGCAGCAAACAAATAAAGTGCCATTTTGAATCTATTTTATTGTAAATACAAACACTATAACACTTTAAACTCTCGCGTTTTGTACACATATGAATATTTATCGCATTAGACCCTTTTGTGAAATTAAATATGAATACAAACACGCATAATTATACCTCCTTAACTAGGGAGGTCCTCCCTAGTTAAAACTTGCTACATTTTACTACCTGGCCCTAAAAAGAATTATTCATTTCAACTTGTACTCTGTAGGTACCCATCACAGACAAGACAAAAGAAAACCTATTTTTGTACTCTAAATTTTGCCTCTTAATGCAATACTCAGAAAAATATCGAATAGATATCTAGTTTTAAATAGAATAGATTTTTTTTCGAGCTTTGTTGTGCAAGATATTTATTTTATGTACCACGAATACTTAGTTACCTACTTATCTTTCTTGAATGGCAGCTTAGTACAGTTTCGCCACACAGGCTCCTTTGTGATGCGACTAATACTGAACACCTAATGTAGCGAAGCTTCCGCCACGTAATTAATTGGACAATGGCAAAACCGGATTATGCTACTTTTAATTAAACACAATACAATACAATACAATACATACACCATTCTTATTTACTACGTCAGCAGTACTTAATTATTATTACACTAGAAAAAAATAGGAACCTATTGGGTTTTATAAACTGAAATAGATGTTATTAAATTGTACAACGGGACTTAATCGCGTATCCCCGAGACCACGGGGACAACGCCGTCCTCGAAACGTCGGAGGTAAATCTTAAAACTTAGATACGCGATTAAGTCCCGTTGTACAATTTAATAATGTGTAAAAATCGTGAAAACTTAAATCAGTGTGAAATAGATGTTATATATTTAAAAAGAAAAGTGACGAAGCCCTCCAGTGGTCCCAAACCCAAAGTGGTGGTATTGGTCAGTGGTGGTGGTTGTTCCCAAAATTGTCTACTGGGTTTTAATTTTATCTCTTTATCCATTTTACTGTTATAATACTTCTAACAAGAAAAATGATCCGTCTTCTTCCGAGTTTCCGCTTCTTTCACCGGCTTAGGTCTAACTTCATAAAGCACAACAATAAATAAAATTAGGCTGATGAAGTACCTTCAAATAAAAGGGAGATAAGCAAATCCGCAAAAGTTTAAATAACATTAAAACACTCCACTTCCCTTTACCCTTAAATATAATAATGTTATTTGCAAGGCCTTTGTACCCAAAATGTGATTCTCTCTATAAACATAAGGTCCGAAGTTTAAATTCCTTATTTATTTTTTCTATACACAATACACATACACACGATATAAGTATCTTCTAAAACCTTTAGTATAAGTCGAACTTTGTACCTAGTATAGTACAAACAAACAGGTATTTATTGTAATTAATTTAATACTTACTCACTTGGCTGGCTCGATGACCCAAAATGAGTCTTGGCCTCCAACACAAGAGCACGCCACTTTGCTCGGCCCAGAGCGGTATCAATTAATTAATATAATGCGTTTAACGAATATTTAAATAGTTAAGCACAAAATAATGAAGTGTCATGTTCTATTATTCGTTTTATCATAGTAATACAGCCAAAGCCTGCGAAGCTAAGATAAACATAAGCTTCATGGCATCTGTGAAAGCATCTTCGCATTAATGTAAGTAATCGCCTCCTGAACGGCAATTGACTCGGCGCTGGGACGATTTATTGGTAGGCATTTGTTTTTTAAAGACATTAATATGGTATGGTGATTCTATATGTCTTAGTTTCATTTATCTGATTTAAATACCTAACTAAACATACGCATAACATACAGTATTACTTATATTATTTGTCCCAACTTTCTACAAGTACTCGTATCGTAGACTACTAAACAGTTAACTTTTAACATAAATATGAAACGAAACACATTGCCAAAAATATGTTTCATAACTTCAAGGATCCTTTTTACTCAGCCCTACAAAATTTTCCTACAATTGTTTTAGTCTTAATGAAAACTGCCTTTATTAGCGCGACGTGTGTGTGACGCGAGTGGTGACATTACACGGTTTCGGAATTTGGATGAGTTTAGATTAAAAAAAATCGTTATAACCTTCGACATCCGACTAATACCAATACTAAGCACCTGAATACTGTAGTCCGTAGCATCTTTCCCCTTATTTATAGACTGCGATAAATACATTTCTTCCAAAATTCGATACAAGCTTTTACTGCGTCGCGATTGAAAGGGACCGACGAGTCGTAGAATGAATGAAGGTTATTGGAAACGGAAGATTGCGGAGATTCTGATGAGTTGCAGATTGGATAGGGGAAGGGTGGTCGAGGCTGTCGCGGTGAATGGCGAGTGTGTAGAGTGAAGGTGTCGGCTGCACGGGAGGCGATGTATCGATCGGGGCTGCGCAACAAGTGCCGGCGGCCCGCGCGGCCGCCACGCGCCGCGCCGCGCCTACCCACACCGTGCCCAACGTCTTAAGCGCGCCGACAATTTAAGATTCCTGCTTATTGGTCAGATTTTCGGGAG
Source organism: Cydia amplana (assembly GCF_948474715.1). Taxonomy (NCBI): domain Eukaryota; kingdom Metazoa; phylum Arthropoda; class Insecta; order Lepidoptera; family Tortricidae; genus Cydia; species Cydia amplana. The sequence continues at coordinate 6,973,142 of NC_086074.1, read as the reverse complement.
GTGAATGTTATATCGACACTTTATTACGCGGTTAAAATGAACTTTTATATGAGAAACATTTGCCTCATATTTTTATTAGGTAGGTACATATACTCTCATTGATCATCAAAAAAGTGCGAGTCGGACTCGCCCATGAATGGTTCCGTAAATTAAATGTTTTTTTATATATTTGAGTTGATTGAATGAAAGGTAAATTGCGGTTTACGATTTATGACGTATTAAAAAAAACTACTTACTAGATCTCGGTCAAACTAATTTTCGGTGGAAGTTTGCATGGTAATGTCCATCATATATTTTTTTTAGTTTTATCATTCTCTTATTTTAGAAGTTACAGGGGGGGGACACACATTTTACCACTTTGGAAGTGTCTCTCGCGCAAACTATTCAGTTTAGAAAAAAAATATATTATAAACCTCAATATAATTTTTGAAGACCTATCCATAGATACCCCACACGTATGGGTATGATGAAAAAAAATTTTGAGTTCAGTTCTACGATAAATATGGGGAACCCCCAAAATTTATTGTTTTTTTTTTCTATTTTAGTGTGAAAATGTTAATGCGGTTTACCGAATACATCTACTTACTAAGTTTCAACAGTATAGTTTCGGAAAAAAGTAACTGTGACATACGGACGGACAGACAGACAGACATGACGAATCCATAAGGGTTCAGTTTTTTGCCATTTAGCGACGGAACCCTAAAAACTGCACATTAAGAAAATATTAATTGAAAAATAAATAATAATAAGTGTTTTTTTTTTCGATTCTAAAACAGTTCTTATACCTACTATTTGTACTATAAATGTAATTCACAATAGGTTTTAATATATTTAACACGGTTAAAAAATAGAACGAGTTTTGGTATTGTATGTCTCGTCTTTTTGTTGTAAACACAATTACCATTTTACCGGCATAAAACCAATTTTTTTATGATTATTTTCGTATACTTGCATCATAAGCAATACCGAACTTACCTCTATGTTCGTATTATGAAGCAAATAAAAACCCTCGTCTCACTAATACAATAATGTGGCTTGGAGTAACCAAAACTTCAAATCATCAAAATACGAAGAAAACCAACAAATACTCCGACGGCTACATACTCGTTCGAGTAAACACAATAACCATACAACTTTCAGCTTCAGCACATACCCCTTTCTAATCGGCTATGTAAAATCAGACTTCGAAGTTTCTTATGTATTATTTCAATTGCTTTGAACAGACGTATTGTGTGTAAGCGAGATTCCATTAAAGTGGTCTTATCTTGATTTAATACTAATTCTAGACCATGTACCGTCCACTTACCCGTATTCGAACAATGCTTCTAAGATATCACTGCGGTACGATAACGATTTGTCAGTGTCAAAAGTGTAATATTTTAATAAAAAACGTCACTTTTATCACTGACAAATCGATATCGTACCGCAGTGATCTCTTAGAAGCATTGTTCGAATTGGGCCGATAGTAGTGCAAACATGCAACAAAATGCAGTGATAGTATGTAGTAATATCACACATATCAACGTCAAGTTGAATTTTGAAAGTTCGAATGACTAATGATAATGATATCTGAGTGTTACCTGTAAGCCATAGTAGTACATAGAAATCCCTTTTGTGATACCACATAGTTACCTATCCCTTGGCGATAGTGGGGTGACTTGGATCGCAAAACTTTTCGCGTTCACCTCGAAGATAAAACGGATCCCGGAATTTGTTAGTTCGCTTCATGTTCATGTGTCGTTAAAAGGTTGGAAACTCAAGGGACGGATTCTAACTGTTCGATAGTGAGCGACTCTGTTAGAAGCTGACGTGCTTAACTAGCTGCCGTATTAAATGACAAATAAAAACGGCTAAAGTATCAGGTTCTTCAAAAAAGTCATAGGCGTCCATAGGCTACGGTGACTGCTTACCACCAAGCGAGCAATATGTTTGTTTGCCACCGACATGGAAGGTTAATAAAATCAATGGCAACAAATAGACGCATTTTCTATCGGAACCGGTCATCTTCGTCCATGGAGATAAGCATGGTTTTCTATTTTTATACTGTACCACAGAATAATATTATCATACAGAACGGCCACGCACCGCCCCGCCACGACTGACCGACTCGCATTACCTCGCCCCGCGACATGAATCTGGCGGACTTCTGGCGCTCAGTAAAGCGACTTACCCACACATACACAATGACGCGTGTACAGACGTGCCGTGCAGTCGTGCACACATATAAACGCAAATGATTTTTGATGTATGATGTGTCCGCCCTGTGACTGTACCTGAGGCGCTCCTTATGCGTTGCTGACCTTAGCAAACTTTAATACTCACTTTTTAAAAACCCCGTCACACGTCATAGTGAATATGAATCACGTTAACCTTTTGGTCGCCACGTCAATGAAGTAATAAAGTGTCATCAATGCCAAGCCACAAATTTGCCACACATCTATAGTTCGTTTTTTTAGCATTAGAAATAAGGTAAACAATCTTGATGTGTCTTTTAATTGAAAAACATATTTTAAAAATAAGTTACGGCAAATATGTGACAATTATGAATCTAATACGATCATTTATATTCTTCTGCTTTCATAAGTAATCGTTTTTGATTGTTAAAAAGCGTTTTTCAATTAAAAGACATGTCAAAATCGTTTACCTTCTTGCAAGTGTCTTTCTAATGCTAAAAAAAACGAACTATAGTCGTGGCGTGTGGGGCACGAAATGTACTGACTTTATATCAAGTCAATGGTGGCGAAAAGGTTAAGGGGTTGCTCACTCTCGTACCTACGTATATAGGCAACTATTTAATTTGTATACTTATTAGGTAGGTGTAATTTGCTACGTACCTACCAGAGACTAGTCAATGTTAAAGACGGACAACCTCCATTGAAATTATAAATAGCAGTGAGATGGCAATTTTCATACATAAACTAAAACGTTAAAATAATATTTAATGTCACCTACAACATTGACGATTCTCACGTCGTTATATGGGGGTTGTCAGACTTCTTTGTTTGCTAGACTGTGCTACGTACCTATCTACCTACCTAAACGACCGTTTTGATGACCGGACCTGGCCTAGTGGGTAGTGACCCTGCCTATGAAGCCGATGGTCCCGGGTTCGAATCCTGGTAAGGGCATTTATTTGTATGATGATACAGATATTTGTTCCTGAGTCATGGTTGTTTTCTATGTATTTAAGTATTTATATATATTATATATATCGTTGTCTGAGTACCCACAACACAAGCCTTCTTGAGCTTACCGTGGGGCTTAGTCAATTTGTGTAAGAATGTCCCTATAATATTTATTATTTATTATTATTTATTTATTAAACGGGATGACTTTAGGACATTTTGGGGATACTTTGATAGTTTTAAAACTGCCACTAAATTAGCATTATTCATTATTTTCCCGAACTGTTCATGTAACAAGTTAGATTATTATACATACTTGTTTACCTACTACTAAAAATTCCGAATAAAAATATGTTACGGATGGAAAACTGAAATATCGAAGGCGCCCCTGCATTTCAAAGTCACCCCGGTTTGCCGTACACATTTTTAAGTATATCACAATAATCTTTACTGAGTTTAAATGTAAGCAAAATTCCCTCAACATTACCGTTAAAGTAAGTTAGAAAAACACAACAAATATGCGGAATTCAGAGTTTTATCTGCTGCCGTTTTGCCGCCGGCTGACATCCCGTTCATACTTGCTCCCTGTGACCTTTAGGGCAACAACCGGATATAATATTACAGGAAAATATTTCTTGAATATTTATAATAACGTCAACCGAGGTAAATGCGTCTCTTGTGGTAAATGCGTCATTTGAAGATATCTTCGAAACGCAACATATTATAACTATTAAAGCCATCTGCATTTAAAGTTCAGTGACCACACTTCTAACATAGAGGGTTGCAATAGTTCTAAAATGTTCCGTTTAGAAGAAATTTTTAAAAGACGCATTTAGCTCAAGTGACGCATTTACCTCGGTTTACCTTATGGCTGAAAAAACCGTGATATCCTAAAGTAAACTTGCTCCTGTGAAAAAATAATGGTGACAGCCTGTTGATGTTGCAAAAATATCGTTAGTATCATTTCATTGCAATGAAAATTACATTTGTATGAGTAGCTATCCTATTTTTTATACTGTAACCTGAGTGCTATACCTATATCATTCGTAGTTTTATCAAGTGAAGAAAGGAAGTTACTCTGTCATTAAAAAATGCAGTACTGAAGTATAATATTAATGTTTATTCAAAGACAATGTTATAACATTCTGTATTATTTCCTTAAGTAGTCGTATTAAAACATCTGTTTCAAGTATTACATATATGCAAAACACAGAATATACCGAAATTTGTATCATACAAGGGCCCTACACATTTCAAATCCTCAGTGCTAAATAGGACAATCACGTATTTATACAGCATACAATATTATATTTCATAAACATCAATATTTAGTAATTATTGGCTTTCTAGTGGTAGAAATATATTTTATACGTAGGTATAAAGATAAGCATATTGTATCCTTGCTTTCTTTATAAAGAGTGTCATCATAATATTATTCTAATGTCGATTTTTATTTTGCCTTGAAATAGTTTATGGGTAAACTTTTCTCCTCATCATCAAGTCATATTTATGGGTAAACCCTTATTTTGCCGACAATCGTCTTAAAGGATTAAGTTTACATTTTTTTCGTAAGTAATTCCAAATTGCCAAATACAGGTTTCACAAAATATTTACCTATTGTAAGTAAACGAAAAATGTCAGATTATTTTTTATGTTTGAAATACAATTAGTTACCAATATAAATTTATAAATATTATAAAAAGACGAAAATCTCAGTAATTTTATTTATTCGTGAAATGAATTTCGGCAAATACCTAGTTTGTCGGTAAAATAAGGGAACGCTCTATTTTATATATATTTAAAATATTATTTTTATTAGAACAGAAAATAATTAACAGAGTTACATCTGGGAACTAAGGATCCCTATTTATTAAAAAAGGCACGTCCATAAACTTGAAATACTTTAAGTTACCTTTATAAATTCTTTGAATTAGAAGGATTCCAACTTAACTATTTAGATCGAATATTATACAAAACTGAAATAAATGCCTACTTTATAAGGTAAATAGGTTGTATGATAAATACGAGGTAGATTATACTAGTTAAAAGGGACAGATAGTTCTTAACTTACCATTTATATTTTTGTAGCCTCATATTAGCTAACAGTTTGTGGAACATATCATAACTTCAAAAGTTCCTTCATATTTAAGGGTGGCCACACTTCTTAAAAATATTTTAATACCGTGATTGTTTTAATATAATGACTCACTAAATAGACACCGGAGGCATATCTATTAAGTTATAAAACATGGTAAATACCACACATGTATTTGTTGGCCAGGCCCGCGAACCACGAATATTCAGAAATAAAATGTTAAAGTTAACTTAAATAGATATATGTTTGTCCTGGAAATTATCACGTGGCGTTTCTATGGGAGCGCAAAACGGATAGAGTTGCAGGCAGCAATCACAAATATTTCACACAACTAGTTGCATATTTTACTCATCTATTTGAGTTTCACAATATGCCTCCCGGTTGTTGCATGTTTGCAACATGAATCTCTATTGGTCGATATCGCGGTCGGACATCCAAGGGAATAGAGCTGAGCATGATGCGTACCATGTTACATGCACACGACACGCCATTTTGCCTACATAACGATCGATTTAACATGTAACGTACGAAGTTAAACCATTTATGAGGGAGCAAATATATATCAATATTAGTTAAGTTATTACAACTATAAATTATGGCTAGCGGTAAATTCCTGAAATGTAATAAAACCTCACCCATTTCGTCAACGAATTTAACTCATTATGCAACTCAAGTATTAAGTTGCAAATGTGTCACATAGAATAGTAACACATGACAAAAAAAGTATTGTAAAACAGCAACGTAACATATATGAAGGTCATCAAAATAAGGTGCAGCCGGAAAATGAACGAATTGACACTGCAGCAGTCACCAGCGATTAGCTTTGTCTTTTTTAAACGCTAAAAGCGACGTGACGCGTGACTTTACGGGAACGCTCGTATCAAAAGCAGTGTCAGCGAGGTCGCATAACGTCGCGTCATTTTTGCCGCTCTCGGATTTGATCTGTTTCCTGCATGACAGGCACGGTTAGATCTATTAATTTAATTTGCCGGGCTTTGCTCTAAACCTTATTCTGATAAAGCGCAAGTATGTACTTGTATTAAGCGAACAAATAAAGAATTGTGTACCTGCGGCTTTTCTCTCTGGTATAGCATGAGCTAGCATCTGATTATAAAGTTAAGTACTTATTATTTTATTTTTGAATTTTATGCAAGAGCACAACACGAACTACTTACTATTCACGATAAGAAATGACACCTACCTAGGACACATCTGAAGTTTCATACAATACATTCAGTCGATTTTTGCTTCTCTACAAAAACTGGAGGTCCCCAGCTCCTACAGAGTCCTGTACCCTACATTCAACTTACAGATAATCCAGTCATAGATACCACCTTTCTTATCTAACATGTATTTTTTTACATCCATTGCTCTGAAATATAATCTAAACTTACGTAAAAAGTTCGCTTGGCGTTGGCGTTATTAGACATATACAACATTACCTATAATGTGTATTTATTTTAATTTTAAACAGGGGAATTGAATTAGACATTGTCTTACAGGAAAAACAAATATTGCAAAAGATTTTTTGATGTGCTTTCAAAATTGACCAGTGGTACTTGGCAGTAAGAATATAGTTGTGTTCCTTGATTTACAGATACATTAAATCTACTAGGGGTATAAACTTATATTAAAGTACAGTCAACGTCGTAAATACCTGATGATATAATTGGAAACCACTTAAACTCGTGGAAAATTTTAGGAGGATTTAACAGTAACTTCTGTAACTGTTTTCCAATTTATTCGGGTATCAGCGTAATTCGTCCCATTCGTTTTTCGTTCATTTCTTATGTCCGTCTCATTCTGTGTTCGTCACTCATTCTTTATTCGTCTCGATCGCTATATGTCCCTATCGTCTTAAGTACAATTATGTAACCTGTCTCTTTCTTAACAAGTCTTTTTCGTTTTTCGTCACGGTCTTCCTAGGACTCATTCTTTCTTATTCCCTTTCGATTTTTGTCTCATTCACTTATTCGTCTCATTTTTCATGCATTCGTTATTAGTCACATTCGTGATTAGTCTCATTCATTTTCAGTCTAATTCTAAGTTCGTTACATTCGTTTTGCGTCTCGTTTTCTTAGTTTTTGTGGCTGCGGAATTAGAAAATTTGCGTTTCAAAAATCATGGCCAACATCTTGATGTTGGCCATGATTTTATTGTAAACGAATACCATGACGATTATTGACGGCATATCAAAATCTATGAATGCAGTTATTCTCATTTTTTCATATGAAATAATGTTTACCTTGAGAAAAATTAACTATCTTAAGTGTCTTAAGTTCCAGACCCTTCAGGGCCCTCATTTTATTCCGTTCTGTGTATGTACGGGACATATAAACTTCAATTTGTTTATGAATTCCGATCCGGAGGACATATGAATAGCAACTAAGACCTACTAGTACGGGACGATTAGCGAACGTGCCCAAAAAAGAACGGAACGAGTTACCATTAAAGACAAAAAAAGAGTGAGACGAATAACGAAAGTGACTAAAGATAAAGTGCGAATGATACCAAAAAAGAGAGACACAAACAAAGACATAGTCCTAGGAAGACCGTGACGAAAAAACGAAAAAGACTTGTTAAGAAAGAGACAGGTTACATAATTGTACTTAAGACGATAGGGACATATAGCGATCGAGACGAATAAAGAATGAGTGACGAACACAGAATGAGACGGACATAAGAAATGAACGAAAAACGAATGGGACGAATTACGCTGATACCTTTATTCGGAAACCCTTTCTACCGCAGTATTATCTTTAAGTTATTTATTACAGATATAAATCCTAGACAAAGCAGGTACCTATCTACCCATCCACAGATTATACTATAAATGGAGATTTGAAACTTTTAAAATTAAATTGCTTAGGAACTTACCTACTTACTGGCATTTTACTTGCAATTAGTTCATTGAAAGAAAATGTTCATATTAATTGAAAGTAATTAATGATTTAATGAACAAAAACATTTATAACAAGTTTTGTTATATTATTTCTCCAATTGAAACTTCATAAGTAATTATAATTATAAATGACACAGAAGTAGTAAGTTTTATTTTAAGGGGTAAACTCGCGCCGTTAAACAAAAGTTTTCAACACCTCGTGGGGATTTAAATTAAATTCACGATTAGGTAACAATAATGGACGTCCAAATAAACCGGAGTAATCCAAATAAGGCCTAGTTTCCCCTCTGGGTTGGAAGGACAGATGGCAGTCGCTTTCGTAAAAACTAGTGCCTATGCCAATTCTTAGGATTAGGTGTCAGGCGGATCCCAGGCTTCCATGAGCCATGGCATAATGCCGGAAGGTGATAATGACAATGGACGTCCAAATCAAAATTAACTTAAGTGTTAATGGTTTTGAAAACTCGATACCAAATGATATTTGTTACCAACGTTGTCAATTAATGTTTTTTACCAATATATATTCAATGCCAATAAAGGCCTTGGCAGATGAAGAATCTTTTTGTGATATTTACCACGTATCCGCGTTATATTAAAATTGAGAGCCTACAAGTTGGTTTCGAACTTTAAGAAATGACGCAAGAGTTGCGTTTGCTGTTAGCATGCCGTTCTCTAATCTGTTGAAGGTGCGCGAGCTGCGCGGGCGAGGGTACGTGGGGGGCAGTGGTGGGGGGAGTGCCGGGCGCGCCGTGCGGCCCGGTGGGGAGGGACTGGCGCCGGCGCCGGCGCAGCGCCGGGGACAGGTTGTACTTCACTTTGGCCTGCACCAGCAGCTCCTTGAAGATCTGGGACACGTTCATGTTGTCTTTGGCTGAAGCCTCCACGAATCCGTTCTCCCAGTCGACGGTGACCACGGACTCGGTTGTGTGGAAATCAACCTGTTGAAGAAAACCAATCTTATATTATCTTATGGTAATGCAAGATTGTAAACGAAATTGTTTCAATTAAAGTTCGGACCGGACGAATATGGATTTAAGTGAAGTGATATAACGTTTTTTATACGACGGCCACGTTTCAATATTTGCAATATTAGCCCAGTAAAATACGGTTGCGTAAAACATTTAATTATAGCCAGATTTTTTAAATATAATTCTAATAAGACACTAAGAGAATATGCAGGAATCCTACCCGGATAGCTACCCGGATGTAGGTAAAATGACAAAAACGGGGTAACCGTTATTTTCATTATAATTTTTATATACAGGTATTATATAACGACAATTTTGACTAAAATTAGTACGAGTAAAAAGCGCAAACACAGAAAAATTATTCACGTATTAATATGTAATTCTACAAATGTACGAAGCGAGTAATTCATGTAGGTATTAATTTCCTAGAAACAAATATTAATGAGTAGTGCTTAATTTAAATGGTAAAATATGGTTTTTGAGAAAAAAAAAATACCGTTTGTTATAGGTGCAGTACCCATTCCTCTGGTACTCTGGTACTGGTACGGTTTCCTCCATATTTGTAGGATTTTTTTTGTTTGTTGGATTATAGGTATATAATACTAAAATCGTGATTCCGTTTAACTATAAACATCAGCTATTAAATTATTTCCAATTAACCATACTTCCAATCCGTAAAATGAATGGAATATGGTACCAGTTGGTATGGGACACGTGTCGTATTGCGCCCATTTTTGTTTCTATTTCAATGAAAACGTCTACGAGTCCTGCAAATAAAATCTCTTGTCAGAAAATAAAATTCCTATTCGATCTTCTATCACATTTTTTATTTAAAATGGAGCCAAACCGACGAAATTGAGGTACAAGCTTAGTTTCCTCGAAATCCATCAATATTCAATATCATCAAATGCCATATTCCGAAGAATTGACAAGTGCAAATTGATTTATAATTAACATGTCACCGTCAGCAACTCAACGTAGGTACGTTGAACCTTAATGAGCTCCCGGAAGATTTATTGCAATAAGTTTTACGAGCCACGTTCCTAAGGTGCGAGTGGCGACGTCGAGTGATTTGGTACCGTAAAATGCGGTGAGTAGGGTCAAAACTGAAATTCAAACCTCGATAACATTTTATTTTTACTTATGAAAACTGAATGGTGTATATAATAAGTGTTCCGGACGTTTGTATTTTAGTTTTTATTTTATTTTGGGTAGTTCCATTTCATAACTTTGACGATAAAGAGGAAAACCCACCTCACCCCGTAGTGCCTCGTATTTGGGGTGAGAGGGGTTTTCATACAAAGGTGATTTTGGAAGATTGTTGGATCGATTTTTTTTATTAATGCGTATTAGTATAGCTCCATTTTAAATTGGAATACATTATTTTTGTAGCAGTAGCCTTAAATCCCTTCTCACCCCCCTCTCAAACCTTCTCTCCCCATTCATAACCCACCTCTCCCCGCGAAACCTACTCACCCCGTTCTACGGTAAGATCATAGATGAACCTTAACACAGAGTCCGCCGCAAGAAGCGATTTTTTTAAACTTGGAGTCACACAGGCACTATTTAATTTGTAGAAATGTTAGTTAGATACTCAGTTGTGTCCTGTCACTTTACGCAACAGCAGCCCACGTTTACCCTTAAAATTCAAAAATAATTATACTCGACTATAAAGTGAATGGTGGCGCTCCCGCAGGTACCTACTAGTTATAGTCATTAAGTTTAAGAGTGACAACGCAACGTATGGTTGCTGTGAGTCTTCTATTATGGTCCATCCAGTAGGTACCTAGTTGACCTGTGGGAAGACAAACGAGAGCAACAGATGCCTACTCGTATCTGCGAGGAAACCGGAGATATTATTCTTCGTCGTCGGTGTGCTAAAAAATAAACAGAGACAGAACATTCCGTGACTTCGTTTGTGTATTATAATAGAGCGAAAAACTTTTTCATACAGAGGTAGTGTTTGTTTTTATTCTTTCGTAACGTGGATCAAATGCTACTTTGTTTTTTATAAGGAACAGTTTACAATTTAACGTTTAGTTACGTCAATATAGGTACGTATCTTAACTAGCTACCTCATAATTGAAAAGATAAATCAAAACCTCCGTGAAGACGGATTGGAAGTTTCAGAAAGGACTATTATTATAAAATATCCTTTCTCGATAGCACGCCAAAGACACCTGGTCTCAACTCAATAATGTGTACACGAAGTTTAATCGAAATCTGCTGAAAACTTTTGGGCTATCCTAAGGATCTGCTCTATCATGAAATTGAGCAAGTTATTTCGGGTCACGGTCGGAAATTACGTGTCTTTTAGAGTGACGATCAGTTATGAACTTAGTAGATACTTAGAAAATTTGTTGAGAAATACTGCTAACTTTCTTAACAAAAACTGGTTTAAAAAAGATGAAAAGGTTCATGTAATTAGTTACACCAGCGAAAATATGATCAAAGAAAGAAAGATAATTTAAAAAGTCGTGTAATAACAGAAAAAAAACCAAACGGGACACGTTAGACCCAAATTCACCTGATTCGTGCTATTATTTTTATTAAACCAGAAAACAAAATACTAGTTGAGTTAGGCAGCCATAATCATGACAACAAATGAACAGTAAGTAATACCTACATATGAATAAAACCTTTGCAAAGGTCGACGGGTTTTTAAAAAAGCTAAGATAAAGTTCTCTGTTGATTGAGGTAGCTAGCTGTCTTCAATCTGCCATGAAATAGTACTTAAACATCCAATACATGAATCTAGTATAACTGGATTGGGCATGAGTGGTGGGGATAACTGACAGAACGGGATAGTCTTATGTATCTTTCAGTAGGAGTAGCAGCGAAAGCGCTATTATTGTTTGTCCTTGTCACAGTCTCACATCTTGTTTTATTCCCCACCGTAAATTGACCACCGTGATTGGTCGAATTCATTTGTTGCCCACCATAACAAATAAATTCGACCAATCATAGCGGCGCAATGCGACGCTATGATTGGTCGAATTTATATGTTTTGTCCCTCACGGAGGCACGCGTAGACCACTTCTATAGGATGCTACCTTCTATGATCCAATACGTTCGTAGAGGTGTATTAAGAACGGATATTGGCGACTCGGGCGTCGGGCAGCCGCGTCCGACATTGCGGTCCGGACGCTGCGGCGGAACTCTGAACTCCGCAGGTACTGTTTTATGTTCCGAGCATTAACATTTACTGTTGTGGAATTTACGACTAAAGTTTTATGAGAGATAAGCGGCATAAAACGGTTGAGTGGCTCACAGATGTGCCGGTGCACGAGCTTGGTTAAACACCAAAATAAAATCCATATTTTTATTAGGTATATATGTCGCAGTCGGATCGTATAATCCGCCGTATTACATTACGGCTAGCCGTTTTACAAAACAGGGGCGTTTTGAAATGCGGCGGTTCGACGATTAGCCGGATTGAATGCGGCTGAATGAAAATCCGCCGGAATGTATTCGGCGCCATACATTCTTCAACACGGCTAGCCGTAATGTAATACAGCGAGTCATTAGCCGCCGCTTTGACAGTTTTTAGTTCCCATTTTTAACACTCGTGGCGCTGCCTGACATAACAACAACAAACTGAAAAACGCTGGGGTGTCCATCAAATTTGGAGTTCGTCGGACTGTTTCTTTTCAAAAAACATTTCCTTCGCAACTTAACTAGACGGAGCCCCGCTTCGTGGGGCTCCTATTTCTGAGCGGTTTGCCCTTCGGGCATCTGAAGCTACCTAACGAACCTAACCTACCTACTTATTGATTTAGTGAGACATCCGTGAAAACATTACACTTTGGGGAAAAAAGCGATTACATTTTAAAGTGTTTTGGTTCTTCATTCGGCAAAAAAGTATCGCTGGAGTAAACTAACTAATATTTTAAACATGAGCAGGTATTCATTTAATGATTTTTTATTGCTCGTTTAGTCAATGCCTAAATAACTAGAAATATAGAAGGAACAAATGCAAACATGCTGTTAAGATTGCATGACAATGGCATATTTAAAAATAAGGGTAATGCAGATCGTTTTATAGCGATAGCCGCCGGTGATGGTGTACAATGAAGTTAATCAACACACGATATCACATATTAAGGTAATGTGAATTTAAATAAATGGTAATAAACTTCTGGAACTTTTAGTACCATACTAACCTTGATATGTAAACAAAACTATTAACGTTTGTAGGTTTGCACTTGTAGGTCTTAAACATAAACAAACCTAAAGGCCAAGGAGTTGACAAGAGACACATGGCGATGGTTTCTATGTTTTTTTTTTAATTTTCTGGCCTGGTTACGAGACATTTAAGCCAAGCGTTTCTGTAATACAGTATACTGTAATACATAATAAGTTGCTAAGCGGGCGAGGTGTTCAAAATTACCTTGTCACGTTCTTATTCTTTTAACAATAAAGTCGCGTCAAGATAATTTTGAACACCTGGCCCGCTTAGTAACTTCGGCTGCTGACTGTACAAAAACGTACCTAAGCGCATATCATTGTCACAGAACACAAATGCAACCGTCACAGTGCAGTGACAGCTGACATAGTTGCATGTCGGCCGTGTCCGAGACGTGTCGGCGCTTACACAGGAAATTCGATTCCGCCCATACTGCCAACAAATTGCAACTGGACCCAAACACACTTCCATATTTCCGCTAGCTAAAATACTTCGGACGCTAAAAGGATTGGCCTGGAAAAGGCTTTCTACTGTTTGCATTAAATTGGGGTGCATGTGGCATCGAAAATTTCATAACAAAATTCGCTTTGGCATTCTCTCTACACAATACCTACTCATCGCAAGGAGTCCGGCCTATGAATAAAATAAATTTAAATACCAATTTTTATTTGTGTGTCGCATCCCAGAAGAACTCAGCCAACAACGTCATAACTACAGTAACTACAGTTGCATACTATCAATATTTTTAATGACAACTCAAATCGTAATGGCCGCTAAATTAATATTTACTTTCACCATTATGTCCACTTTAACTTTCGAACACTTAACTATGTCGGAGCGAGACACCAGAAGGACGTATTGCAGTGTTACAGTTCATAGCTTTAAACGCCTGTATAAAATCGATTAGCAATGTTTGGCTACATATTATTTGCTTGTAACGGAATCATAAAGTTGCGTAGAGAGTAACGCCACCATCTATTGGCGTATTGATGAACTAAGATGACAGGTAGAAGGCTTTGGAACGTCAAGAGGGGTATCTTGAGTGAACGTAGGCACGAGCAGGCATTTTTGTCGTTATGTTGGTAGACTGGTCAGGCAGGTTTACCAACTTGAATTGGAGGCGGGAGCGGTTGGCTCCGCCGCTGGAGCTGGCTTCCTTCTTCTTGATCGGACCGCGCTAGAGATCGGACGTTAGCCAAGCTCGTGCCTAATTCGCTACGTTCCTGAAGGCTTACACCTGAAGGATTATTCTGAAAGCTTATAGATTCTCACGTTGTTTAACCGTTTAGCTAAGTGTTTTATTCCAAGTGTTATTTTGATTTCTTATGTGCCATTAGAAGCTTACTTTTGTAAAATAAAGAAACTATGTGTTGTTTTGAAAAGATGTGTCCCGCCGAGTTTGTTGCCGGGTTAAATCTTCTCGGGTCAGAGGTGTAGGGTTGGAACCGGTTTAGTTTGACTGAAATAAAGATTTGAACGATTTCATGTGATCTTTTTATTTTGAATTTAACCAGACAACATTCTAATAGCAATTAGTTCTTTTCATCATTTAGTACTGAAATATAGTAGGCACTAGTATGGTTAATGAGTCCGAATGTTTATTTCATGCGTTTGTAGCATACCTACTATTTTGGCTGTGAAGTAATACATCTAGGTACTACCCCCACGCGCCCACCGCCATCGGGACCATCCGTCCCCGACATCAGCAAGTGGGATAGATGCGGAGTTTCATGTATTGCTTACACAGCCACCTGGGAGCGTGGTGTATTTCTGGTGACCTACATTCCATAATCTGGACACTTTGTAATGTGTCCTGCAGCCGGAGCCGAGCGAGCTTGCGGACGCCATTGCGCCCGTGATACAGAGGCGGCTGTGCAGTATCTTCTGTGCTGGAGATTTGGAAATAAAAGGACAGGTTTCGTTTAATTGTTTATTAGTGAATTTTATTTTGAGTGTAATGGCGAAGCATAACAGTTGAACGTAACTAATAAGCTGTCACTTTTCGTATTGGCCCATTTACCGTGCTACTTATTTTTGGAACACGTGTTTGTTTGTTCATGGAATTAAATAAAACGCACTCATTGAAGTTTAAATTTTATTCTGAGATTTTTGAAGTCCCGTATACATTGGAAACATGTTTTTTTGTGTCTGCTAAGTACCTTGCATTTCATAAACCTTTTGAGTTTAGCCTGCATTCATGATAAACCTGATACCGTGCAAATGATAATTTCAGTAACAGCCAGCTATGTTGAACCACATCGTGTCTCTCGCAACCTGCCGCAGCAACGGCAACGGCAAGCGGAAAGGATCAGCCTCCGTGCTTGGGTTGGACCTCACCACCACCACCTTTGACTTGGTCGCGTGCATCATACTCTATTAAGCTGGTGAGCAGTTCCCATTTCGTTGGGATTATTTTGAGATGTTTACTTCTGCATAGAAGTCTTGAGCGAGTTTCTGTTGTTAAAGCTAAAGAAGAAAGCTATCTTTAGTGATTTTGATCAGTAATGTTCAGTTTCAGTTGATCAGTTGACGCTGATAGTGCCAATGGTTCTGAGTAACATGATTTAAAGACCTCTTTTTATTTTCTTTTTTTGGAATTCATCGTTAACATTGTTTTGCTTTCGACGGACTGAAAGCTTGTACTTTTGTAGGGCTGAAATTACGCCCGATAGACTGGGCACTACTGTTTTGCTTTCGATAGACTGAAGGCACGCCCGATGGACTGGGCAATACTGTCATGCTTTCGACAGACTGAAGGCACGCCCGATCGACTGGGCAATACTGTTTTGCTTTCGATGGACTGAAAGTATGCCCGATGGACTGGGTATTGTTTAGTGACCGCATCAGAAGTGCCGGAGCATGTAAGAGGTGCACGTGGTCTGCTTTTTATGTGCAGAATGCTCTTTGCGAGGAGTAGCACTTACGCGGCTGAGATGGTTACTTCTGACGAGGGTCTGGTATCTGCCGAAGGACTGGCAATGCACCGAAGGACTGGTGTTGTTTTGTTAAAAATGAATTCCCGTTTATGTACTGTGTTCATATGAGTAAAATTGGAACTATCAATTCAGAATGTTATTTATTTTAAGATGTCTTACAAAAATTTAGATCACATATGACCTTTTTTTTTTAATGCCAGATAATTTCCCCGTAAATTGATATTGATGACAATAGTAGTGATACTGTCGAGCAATGAATTGGAGCTGTTGTGATTTGTGTTTTGATGTTTGGGATTGTTCTGTTTTCACATAAATTTGAGAGTATTCGCCAGATGGAGGCGATGATTATTGGAGTGTATCCGTTAGATAGCGGCGATGATTACTGATGATTATTTTTATTTAGTCGTTGCTCGATTTTTGACTAGAGAATTGAGGATTGTTAAAGTAATTTTGAACAATTTTTTTTTTCTGGTTGGATTGATAACAAAGTTTGATTTTAATATTAATTTGAGTGAGACCCAAATTGTTGGTCAGGAATGACCGAGCGATGAGATACTGTGCTGTATGTTTTGTTTCAGTATCAAATGCATACACCCACACACGAGGACGTGTGTAACGCAGGACGGCCGTGTCGGAGCGAGACACCAGAAGGACGTATTGCAGTGTTACAGTTCATAGCTTTAAACGCCTGTATAAAATCGATTAGCAATGTTTGGCTACATATTATTTGCTTGTAACGGAATCATAAAGTTGCGTAGAGAGTAACGCCACCATCTATTGGCGTATTGATGAACTAAGATGACAGGTAGAAGGCTTTGGAACGTCAAGAGGGGTATCTTGAGTGAACGTAGGCACGAGCAGGCATTTTTGTCGTTATGTTGGTAGACTGGTCAGGCAGGTTTACCAACTTGAATTGGAGGCGGGAGCGGTTGGCTCCGCCGCTGGAGCTGGCTTCCTTCTTCTTGATCGGACCGCGCTAGAGATCGGACGTTAGCCAAGCTCGTGCCTAATTCGCTACGTTCCTGAAGGCTTACACCTGAAGGATTATTCTGAAAGCTTATAGATTCTCACGTTGTTTAACCGTTTAGCTAAGTGTTTTATTCCAAGTGTTATTTTGATTTCTTATGTGCCATTAGAAGCTTACTTTTGTAAAATAAAGAAACTATGTGTTGTTTTGAAAAGATGTGTCCCGCCGAGTTTGTTGCCGGGTTAAATCTTCTCGGGTCAGAGGTGTAGGGTTGGAACCGGTTTAGTTTGACTGAAATAAAGATTTGAACGATTTCATGTGATCTTTTTATTTTGAATTTAACCAGACAACATTCTAATAGCAATTAGTTCTTTTCATCATTTAGTACTGAAATATAGTAGGCACTAGTATGGTTAATGAGTCCGAATGTTTATTTCATGCGTTTGTAGCATACCTACTATTTTGGCTGTGAAGTAATACATCTAGGTACTACCCCCACGCGCCCACCGCCATCGGGACCATCCGTCCCCGACAACTATATCATATTTTTAAGGTGACTAGCTCGGGTAAGATTAGGTCCCGTGCTTAATTTTATTTTGACAATTAACTGAGAAGAAACCGTACTTAGACTGGGAATACTTTACTTTAATCTGATTAGTTGTAAAAATAACAACACCTTGAAGATATTTATCCATTTATTTTCTTGTCTTCTTCCAATTCACAATAATCTCTTCTCTTGACAACCGCCTGCTAGCACGACTCAACAACCAAAGAGAGCTGTCCGCCAAGTGTCTTTCTTTTTATACCCAACCAATAACAGTCATCAATTTCAAACTACCCTTAACTTTAAAAACGAATTAAATAGGTATGCTAAATACCAAAAACCCTACACTCGTCCATCCTGACTCCGTGTATGTCCTCATACACGTGCCAGGTGGAAACCCTACACTTGGCCGACAGACTACGTATACTACTTAACAGTGGATACACTAATCGCATAGGATACGAAACAGTTTCAATCAGGCATCAGCAAGTCAAAATCTCAAAACATCATCTAAATAACCTTTCGTATGCCTGCCACACAATTTGGACTAGAATTTACAGTTTCAAGGTTATTAATTCAGTGGTAAATTTTGACTAAAGCATACGAAGGGTTAAAATTGTTACTCTTCTGCCGGAGACATCCTGCTGGAGACGGCTCGCACCGGACTCTGGCGGCGCGAGGCGGGCTCCTGCTGGAGACGGCTCGCACCGGACTCTGGCGGCGCGAGGCGGGCTCCTGCTGGAGACGGCTCGCATCGGACTCTGGCGGCGCGAGGCGGGGGACGCCGGTAGAGGTGCGGCGCTCAACTTGCTAAAAATATCCAACATTGGGTTAATAATCACAACAGTGTACACCTTGACTAGTAATTCAGGGTAACAGATCATTAATTTCCATTTATTATTCGATTTTCATGAGTAATGATCATCTCTATCTGCAGGTAGATAGTACACGAACCAATTCAATTCTCGTGACTGAAACAACAGAGTACACGAACCAATTCAATTCTCGTGACTGAAGCACTATCAATCTTCCTGCCATATATAATATGAACCAGTTCAAATCTTTTCTAAAATGGTAGTACTTAGCTGTGTCAGCACACGAATCAAATCAAATTCTCGTGGCTTCAACATCATTTTCCATTATCATGTCAAGAAATCTTCAATTATAAACCTCACTCTTGAGACAGGAATATTTCCCGAGAACCTTTCAGTAACTTTAACCCTGACTATAATTTATAAAATATTACTATGATGAATAACAGCGATAATTAAGTAATTATTGTGTACAACTTGACCTATTATGTTCCCATTATCAATGCATTAATCATCTGGTACTAAAAACCTATACCTAATAGCTCCCCTCCCAATGTTTTCAGAGAAGGTCGTATATTCTAGCTTGTTAGGATTTATCCAAGCTGACAAAGTACTTAGTCCATCAATTGCAAGACGCGTTGGGATTTTCAGACTATTAGATTTTTTTATAATATGCATATTGTTTTATGAATGACTTGAAAAGTATATTAATTCACTAAACGTCTTTACAGCATACCAAATCCCGCAGTTCGGGAATAAACATAGCACCTAAATAGGCGTGTTTCCGCAGAAAAAGGACCAGTAATATTTTCTCTACACGTTGAATTAAATAAATTATACGTTTCAAATGTTACATGGCAGACATAAACGATAGAACTGCAAAAACTAGAACTGCAAAAACCTGATGTTTTACCTATCCGTACCTTCCGACAATGTATACCATGAAATCGCATATTTTGTAACTGAAATATGGTATCATTTAACTACTGGGGTGATTACGACGACGTTGTAATTATGTTTAGGTTGTAAGAAAACTGCCCACGCAACATGTATCACCCATATCCACTCAGAGATTTCTTCAAGAAAATACTTGCGTTAATTGAGATCTACATACTGGAGCTTCGCCTTTTTGTAAACATAAAATATTAAGAATAAATCTTTTAATTACGATTTGCGCACTAGTATAAATATAATTATCAAATTTCAAGTTCGGCAATAAGTAAAAGTATAAAAGTGAATTCTTTACCGCAATACGTGTCTTTAATAACCTCCCAGTTGAAATTAATATCTCTTATTATTAAATTATCTCTTTTAAAAACTGCCTCAATGGTAATCTACTATTATTTGACGAGTTTTTTATAGTTCATGCATTATTTAATATATCAGCTTATCTAGTAATGAGATAATGTTTATTATTGTACATCTATTTTTATCAAGTCTTAATTTAAACATAATAATATAACCAATAAGAGGCCATCAATCCTCCTCGATCTCGGTTTAATTGTGGTGAGTTCTACAGGTTCAACCATGCACTCTTCATTATCGCTTATATTAAAATCATCATATTAAAATCATTTCAATGTAATGCTGCAACATTAACTGCAGTAACCTATGAATTAAAAATATGATTCAATAATTCAACGATTAATTCAATAATTCAACGATTCTACAATTCAATAATTCAACGATTCTACAATTCAATAATTCAACGATTCTACAATTCAATAATTCAACGATTCTACAATTCAATAATTCAACGATTCTACAATTCAATAATTCAACGATTCTACAATTCAATAATTCAACGATTCTACAATTCAATAATTCAACGATTCTACAATTCAATAATTCAACGATTCTACAATTCAATAATTCAACGATTCTACAATTCAATAATTCAACGATTCTACAATTCAATAATTCAACGATTCTACAATTCAATAATTCAACGATTCTACAATTCAATAATTCAACGATTCTACAATTCAATAATTCAACGATTCTACAATTCAATCAACCAACGATTCTACAATTCAAATTCAACGATTCTACAATTCAATAATTCAACGATTCTACAATTCAATCAACCAACGATTCTACAATTCAATCAACCAACGATTCTACAATTCAATCAACCAACGATTCTACAATTCAATCAACCAACGATTCTACAATTCAATCAACCAACGATTCTACAGTTCAATCAACCAACGATTCTACAGTTCAATCAACCAACGATTCTACAATTCAATCAACCAACGATTCTACAATTCTGTAGTGTGTGTGGTATGCCTCACCCACACACAAGCATAGCCTTAACATATATAAGTGCATGTAAGTGTTATTTAAGTGATTATACGTCTATACTCGAAGCTAGTTGTTTTCCTTTAACGCCCAACCTCACATGGCGATCCTGCCAGTGCGGCCTTGTGCTGCACTGGCGGCGCGCCGCGCCAGCCAGTAGACGTCGAGAAGAAGAGTAAAAATTTAACATAAGTGATATAAAGGACATAATTATGTGCAAAATACAATAACAAAAAAAAAATATTAACATTCACAGTGAATAAGTTTGGCGGACTTTTATTTTTTTATTGGTGTTATTAAAATTAGTGACTACGGACGCATTAAATAGTAAGGAAAAAGTGATCGCCGTGGGCTTAAACCAAACCGTATGAAAAAGTGACTGAAAATAGGTACATTTCTATTAACTAGTGAATATTTTGACGATGATAACGTGGCTTAAAATAGAATCAAAAAAATTTAATAATCAATTCAAAAAAGCGAGAAGCATTTACGATGGTTGCAGCCGGGAGTTGATGGTGTCCTTGGCCTTGGATGGCGCCGGGAGGACCAGAGACCCGTTAATTGGATAGTGTTGATTGGTAGCGCCGTATGAAAAACAATAAAGTGACATTGTAAAGTTTATGTAGTGCCTTGCCGTGCAAAAGGGACATTTAATTGCCCACTGTATATGCTTATTTTTTTTGTTTTTTCTCAGTGGTTAGTATTAATTGTTTTTTTTTAAAACCTTGTATTTTATTAGAATTGTGTATATTGTTTTTTTTTGTGTCACTATGGGATAAATAACTGTTGTGGTAAGTAGATAAGACTATGCCGTTTAATGGCGAAACAATATATGGTTAAAAGATTGGTCAATATTTCTTTTTCTAAATAGATCTTAACTATGAACTTATTTTTCACTTACTTTTTTTTTTTACTTTTTTTAGTCTATAAAGACTAAATTATTTTAATGACATACATATATTGCATTAAATTGTATTCAATTTCATATCATAGTTACGTGACATACTTTTATCCCTTACAAATATGGCACGAGGCGGCGGCGCGTGCATTCCTTATAGAGAATGGCATGCGTCGTCTGTTATTACATCTCAAATTTCGTAGTCTTTGTACACTTATTTAGAGCATTGAAGTTTATTGTAATCAAATTGAATTTAAAGAATTAGTATTAGACGCCTAAAATATTTAGTTTTCAGATTTAAAAATATAAAAGTATGTCACAATATATTCCGACTTTTAACCATATACATATATATACAATTAATGCTTAACTTTCATAGATAGATATAAATTAAATTTATTTTGACTTCGAATTTGAAATGGTTTTTCAATGATAGTAATTAATATTGTAACGGTTTAGACATATTTGTATACACGGATTAGACATATTTAACAAACAAAATAATGACGAAGTATTATAATTATGAGTGGTATTGTAAAGAAGATCAGTGTTATTGTAGGTATGGGCTTGTTTAAGAAAAGAATTAACGTTGGTTTTTAAAGAGCGCAAGTTTCGTATAAATGTTAGTAAATGAATGTTTGTGGAAGTTTAAGAAAGGTAAGGAATGTGAAATAATGGTTAGCATGGTTGTCGATTGTATTATTAGTAAAATGGAATTTGTATTTTATTGGAAAAGTGATAAAATATTGATGTATAGGAAAACTTAAACACGTAAGTTTTTCAAAGGACGATTAGCCTGATCAACTAAGAGTTGCTGAAATTCTTATATGTTAAAGTTTTCATAGTGTGTGAGTTAAGTGATTGCATTTGAGTGTTGTTTTTTTTTTGTTGTTGAGAGGAAAGAAATGGAAGTAAATAATTGACAAATAAAACTGCCTATCGCATCTTCGGTGGCCCGAGAGGCGGCCTTGAGCGATACGGTATAGCAAGGGTACGCCAGGATACAAGGCAGCAGGGATGTTGCGGATGCAGATTTTTTGACATCCGCGGATGCGGATGCGGATGCGGATTTTTAAAGGCTCACATCCGCGGATGCGGATGCGGATGCGGATGTCAAGATTAGGTACTTAGAAAACGTCAAATATTAAATTTTTAGTATTTTTTTATTAAAAAAAAAACAAATGTTTAGTATTTGAGCAAGAATATAGGTGCGTTATATTTAATAAACAGTAACTTCGCCGACTTTTCTGGATCTAGACGATTTCGTTATAGGTAATGACGAAATTACCTAGCACTTACGCCGCCGCTAAGACGTTCCTGTACCGACTTGTTCGACATCCGCATCCGCATAAGCTCCGCATCGATTTTATGCGGATGCGGATGCGGATGCGGATGTTGAAAATAATGCGGATGTTCCGCGGTTGCGGATGCGGATGCGGATGTTCGCAACATCCCTGCAAGGCAGGCACGGAATCCTTGGCGTCTGACCATGATTCGATCGAGTATCAATCGTGGAGACCCTTGGACACTTGGAAGGTTTTGATGTAAGGATGTGTTAAAAGAACTGCCTGTCTGAGTATAAAAATAGTATGTATGCGCGCTTTAAATAAAATGTCCTTGTATCCTGAGCAAATAAATAAATAATTATAGTAAGGTCGGCCGACCACGTATGTAAAAGCGTTGCGTACC
Source organism: Cydia amplana (assembly GCF_948474715.1). Lineage (NCBI taxonomy): Eukaryota > Metazoa > Arthropoda > Insecta > Lepidoptera > Tortricidae > Cydia > Cydia amplana. The sequence goes on along the minus strand of NC_086074.1, from coordinate 6,949,716 downwards.
CTTGATCCTTGATTTCAGTGAAGCATAAAAGATGCCACTATAAATGAATAAATAAAATAAAATAAACAAAGAAAATATATTTAAATAAATGACGTCATAAAAGTAAATGAAAAAAAAAAGGATTAAGACTTGCAAGTAAAATAAAAAATATAATTGTGATCATGACATGAATTATGGACAATGCATACTAAATAAACTATGAATACAGAGTCTCTGAATGAATATGGATATATCCAGAACATATTATAATATATTATATAGATTTTAATATTCTGTATGTTATTTTAAGTTTTTTTTTCTCCTTTTACCAATAAGTTGAAATGTTAATTACGGGTTTATTTAGTCTAATTTGGTTCATCAAATCGCATTCATATTCATATTAATATGTAGGTAATTCAATACAATATTAGTGTAAGTTTATCATTAATTTCTGTTAAAGATTTTAACCAGTTCTTCAGTAGGTGCTGTGTATAAGCTGTGTGTATAACCATTATTTTTTTTTCATCCAAAGTAAATTAAAAATGTTATTTTGTTACAGTTAATTTTTTTTTTTTTTTTGTTGTGTGTGGTATGCCTCACCCACACACAAGCATAGCCTTAACATATATAAGTGCATGTAAGTGTTATTTAAGTGATTATACGTCTATACTCGAAGCTAGTTGTTTTCCTTTAACGCCCAACCTCACAATTCAATCAACCAACGATTCTACAATTCAATCAACCAATGATTCTACAATTCAATCAACCAATGACTCTACAATTCAATCAACCAATGACTCTATAATTCAATCAACCAATGACTATAATTCAAGCCCAATAACTATAATTCAAGCCCAATGACTATAATTCAAGCCCAATGACTATAAATTATGACTATAATTCAATCAACCAATGACTCGATCATTCAATAAACCAAACGACTCGATCATTCAATAAACCAAACGACTCGATCATTCAATAAACCAAACGACTCGATCATTCAATAAACCAAACGACTCGATCATTCAATAAACCAAACGACTCGATCATTCAATAAACCAAACGACTCGATCATTCAATAAACCAAACGACTCGATCATTCAATAAACCAAACGACTATAATTCAATAAACCAAACGACTCTATAATTCAATAAACCAAACGACTCTATAATTCAATAAACCAAACGACTCTATAATTCAATAAACCAAACGACTATAATTCAATAAACCAAACGACTCTATAATTCAGTAAACCAAATGACTCTATAATTCAATAAAGCAATTGACTCTATAATTCAATAAAGCAATTGACTCTATAATTCAATAAAGCAATTGACTCTATAATTAAATAAAGCAATTGACTCTATAATTCAATAAAGCAATTGACTCTATAATTCAATAAAGCAAATGACTCTATAATTCAATAAAGCAAATGACTCTATAATTCAATAAAGCAAATGACTCTATAATTCAATAAAGCAAATGACTCTATAATTCAATAAACCAAATGACTCTATAATTCAATAAACCAAATGACTCTATAATTCAATAAACCAAATGACTCTATAATTCAATAAACCAAATGACTCTATAATTCAATAAACCAAATGACTCTATAATTCAATAAACCAAATGACTATAATTCAATAAACCAAATGACTCTATAATTCAATAAACCAAATGATTCTATAATTCAATAAACCAAATGACTCTATAATTCAATAAACCAAATGACTCTATAATTCAATAAACCAAATGACTCTATAATTCAATAAACCAAATGACTCTATAATTCAATAAACCAAATGACTATAATTCAATAAACCAAATGACTATAATTCAATAAACCAAATGACTATAATTCAATAAACCAAATGACTCTATAACTCAATAAACCAAATGACTCTATAATTCAATAAACCAAATGACTCTATAACTCAATAAACCAAATGACTCTATAACTCAATAAACCAAATGACTCTATAACTCAATAAACCAAATGACTCTATAATTCAATAAACCAAATAACTCTATAATTCAATAAACCAAATGACTCTATAATTCAATAACCCAAATGACTCTATAATTCAATAAACCAAATGACTCTATAATTCAATAAACCAAATGACTCTATAATTCAATAAACCAAATGACTATAATTCAATAAACCAAATGACTCTATAATTCAATAAACCAAATGACTCTAAATACTAGATACTCGATACTCGATACTCGATACTCGATACTCGATACTCGATACTCGATACTCGATACTCGATACTCGATACTCGACCAATAAATAAACAAAGCAACAAATCAATCAATTCACAGAAAATGTGCCGTTAATGAGCTAATTATTGTCCAATTTTGTTTATAATCAGATGGCATTATAAATGTGGAGCTTCCTTGCAGTTCAAATAGAAATCACAAAAGTTGGTCAAAGGCCTGACCGGCTGAGAACCACTCATAGATCGTATCTATTACTTCGTAAGATAAAATATATACGCGTTATTATATCGCATTGACATATTTAGGCAAAAATTTCTCATAATTGGTACACAAGTAATAGTTTCTATCGGTTCATCAAATTTATTTTTCTCAACTTATCCTCTGGCAATATATTCATCTTATACTTATGTTATATGTGCTAGATGTCGATGAACGAGATGAAGTCAAGCAATTCACGGTATCTAACACACATTACCATATCAAATCATTCATAATATAATAGTAAAAGTAGGTGTACATGACCTGATGTCCAGTGGCGCGTGCCTCTCGCTAAGGCTGTCGAAGCGGGGTTACTCCTGACTTTCACAACAGGACTCTGCTTCGGTCTGGATTCCTTTTTCACTGCCGCTGTTATTCCAGCTACATTCCCTTTCGCGAAGACCGAGGCTTCTGGTGTTCGCAAGCGCCGTTGATCATCATGAGTCAACGTCAGCCATATTCTCCAACAACTCGGCATGAAACGTAAAAGTATCCGGTGTTACATATACCTATATACTATATCATAATACCTTATAAACTATAAAGGAATTATATGACAAAATAATGTTTAATGGTAGTTCAAATTATAAACATTCATTTATCTCAAAAACTATGCGTCGTAGCAAAAAAAATGACTGAAAATTCAATGCCCCGTTTGCATAGTAAGCCATCTACTTATATTCCACAAATTTTAACATTAAGGATCAAAATCAAAACTCAAAATCTTCAATTAAATTGCGAGACCTGGTTATAAATCATAAATATCAATTTATCTCTGAAACTATGCGCCGTAGTGAAGAAATAATGAAAATTAAGGCACCCTTGAATACTCCAACCAACACATATCAAGACCCACGTGTTGACATATTCTGCCTAATTCCCACATGTGTGTGGGTAAGTAAGTAGCAAAGAAGTTAATAACTACAGTCACGTATCTATTTATTAAGAAGAACACGTGTACTTGATTTTGTTAACTGAACATTATTATGCCTAGCTGTCGGTGGCCCTCCAGTACCATCGGTCCATTTTCCCAATCTGTCTACTTTACCAAACGGTCTACTTTCCCGATCTGCCTAATTGCTTTTCTAAATCCGTCTAATTACCTATCGGTCCACTTTCCCGATCCGTCTAATTACCGATCGGTCCACTTTCTTCATTGGTCTACTTGACCAAATGGTTCGCTTTTCCGATCCCATGAAAAACATTTCATGTAAAATGTTGTCAAGACGAAACCACAAGGCTCGGACTGTCAAAAAGTTATCAGATATCTTGTAGAGCCAAGCTTCTAACTCTACAAGCCCTAACATCACAAACTCTACACCTTAGTCAAAATACGTGGCTTGGCCGTTTTGTTACTACAAAAATTATTGTATAATAAAAAATAATGAATAGATTTCACCTTCCGCCCATGTGACGGTAGCGAAACGGCCAAGCCACATATGTTGACTAAGATGTAGAGTTTGTCATGTTAGGGCTTGCAGAGTTAGAAGCTTGGCTCTACAAGATATCTGATAACTTTTTGACAATCCGAGCCTTGTGGTTTCGTCTTGGCAACATTTTACATGAAATGTTTTTCATGGAATATTGTTTACTGGAATGATCCCAGACATTTTGTTCGTTGTAGTCACAAAACGGTAATTTGCTGGAACGCAATCAGTTATATTTGATTAAATACTGTCAGAACAATGACGGTGTCTCACTCGCACCTGTTACAATACTGATATGTCGGTCCTCTGTGGTTGACACATATTGACTTGGAATTATGCTGGCACTAAGCGGTTTTGGTATTCTGAGAAACTGGTGGTTTGCGTGAACCAATGGCGAAAGTAGACAACGTGCTCAAGTAGACAAATCGGGAAAGTGGACCGTTTGGCAAAGTAGACAGACCGGAAAAGTGGACCGATGGTAAAGTGGACACATCGCGAAAGTGGACCGTTTGGTAAAGTACAGAGATCGCGAAAATGGACCCTTTGGTAAAGTAGACAGATTGGGAAAGTGGACCGATGGTACTGGAGGGGTCGGTGGCATGGTGGTTAAATTCTCGACCAACTGACGCATATATTCTTATGATTATACATTGATATTATGTCCATTTAATTACATTTATGGGTCAAACTAACCTAAGTTTAACTGATATGCAATTAGATAGCCTATAATCATAATCATCATAATATTATTAATAAATGATGCAGGTACTCATTTAAATTAAATAAAAATGTTACCAGTACCATATTTCTTACGTAATCCATTAGAATTTCGTATAGTTAATTAATTATCTCCAAGCTCAGAATAAGGGTCATGTTATCAGTTATCTCACTAAATCAATAAGTAATAGCAGTAGGCGTGTACTTACGTTCATCCCACTTCTGAAGTGTAAAAATAACAACACCTTGAAGATATTTATCCATTTATTTTCTTGTCTTCTTCCAATTCACAATAATCTCTTCTCTTGACAACCGCCTGCTAGCACGACTCAACAACCAAAGAGAGCTGTCCGCCAAGTGTCTTTCTTTTTATACCCAACCAATAACAGTCTTCAATTTCAAACTACCCTTAACTTTAAAAACGAATTAAATAGGTATGCTAAATACCAAAAACCCTACATAGTAAATTAAGACCGAATTTTCGTCAACTCGAGGGTAAAATGTAAACACAGAACTTAAACAGTTATGTCAATCCATCAATTTCACCTGCTACGATGGCTGTCTAATTTCGAAGCAGTTGCCAGTTGTTGAGTTTTAGCCACAACAACAAAAGTAATTCAATAAAAGCGGGAAAGAGAAATGAAATGTTAATTGTTTTTCCACGAACGGTTGTATTACATGATTTGTATAGGTAAGAGTAGAGGGTTAAAATAATTTCTGTAACATTATAGAAGCGTGAAATCATTTAAAATTCAAAACAAGCATGTAGACTACGGTAGAAGGGTTATTATTTAGGTAAATTTTCCGTATCCTGAGGGATAAAGTACTTACGACGAAGAATTGAAAAAAAGGATTAGTTCTACATGCCTAAAATATATTGAAAGGCGTCTTTTTAGTCACGTACGTACGGCACTGATTTGGTCCTTGCCCTTTTCCGCTTAATGACGTTGTTATTTTATGAAATAAATAATAAACAGTAAAATAAATAATAACACGGCACAAATTCGAACCCATCCAACATTTCTTCGGACTCAATGACGGTGCAGCCATACCTAGCCCGTCTACCTCCACCCTGCACTAGCGCCATATTTTTGTTGTTGCTTATTCTGTTTTTTTTTATAATTTTACATTTTTGATAATAATAAACAGTTACGTAACCCAAAAAAAGATAAAATGTATTTGAAATATTTGGGATATTTTGCACTTAAGATTGGAGTATTTTGTCAGATTTGAAGCCGGAATTCGCATTGAGTCTAGGCACTGTTAGGATAGTTTATTCCTTAAATATTGACAGTAGGCTTAGTACTGATTATTGTTACGTAAATGTATTTACTACTTTATGTAGATTTATATGTTAAAATTTGTTATTTTTAAAGAAAAGTTATTGCTTACTTTATAATTCTATTTCTAGGAATAAAGCGCTTCATACTAAATACTAGCGTACATAAGTGATGAGAGCACAAAGGGTTCATTTTTATTTTCAAGATCACTTGCAATAATATCTATACGATGATCTCAATGATGATGATGATAAAGTATTTTTATGACAAGCTCTTGTTAATAGATGTAGGTATCCAAGGCTTCTCTCTTTTTTGCGTAACCTTTAAAATATTTTTGCAGGTTTACTTTAAATAGGTTGTCATTTAAAAAAATATTACTTATGTTCTAACAAAACATAAAAATGTAGGTATTATCCGCCCCGGTATTTATGACTAAATAATTAAATAGGGACGCTTTGGGTAATCGGATTAAATTATACCTACAGCAAACCCAATACCTTTTCTCTCATTGTTTGGATTAGTCTTGTTTTAAATAATAGATACAGTTAATTATATGATATGAGCAACTAAACTTCCTCTATGCTCAGCTTACTTACAACGTATGAGCGGTTTTTATGTAAATTCTAAATAGGTATAAGTTGATAATATATAACACCTAAGATACCTACTTGCTTAAATACGGTAACTAAACTTTACCAATTCCTTCATCAAATGAATTAACTCCGCTATTGTGTACCGATATATTGAAGCATTGTAGAATTCATTAATCAATTACGGGTGTAATTTAATGGTGTGCTCAGTACCGACAATGTAAACACTAATATTGGCGCGCCGAGCGCTCCAAAAATGATTGACTCGGGGCCCGATTCGGATTTTGAAATAGACATCTGTTAGATATCTTTTAGACATCGCCAAGATACGATAGCGATATGTTTAAGATCTAACCTGTCAAATTTGACATTTGCGCGATTCAGGAGATACTCTTGAACGATTTCCATAAGATATGGCTTAGAGATCCAATTCACATCTAAAAGATATCTAACTCTATCTAACGTAAAAGTGACATTGGTTGCCCGAATTGTGCTGCAAAAGAGAACTAGTTGAAATCTAAACTATAACATCTCTAGAATGGATCTAGTACGTGTCGTCTCTTGTGAATATCTTGAAGTTCGAATACGGCAGTCGGATCGATGTTTGTTAGCTCATACAAGTATGTGAGACGCCGGGGCCTCAGGGATCTGGAGAGTTGGAGACACGACGTGACGTTGGACTAAACTTGTTGGTACTTGGTACCACTTTGTTGCCCAACTAATCCCGTTGTTACCTAGATAGTCGCTCGTCGTAGTTTGATACCTACCTATTTACTAAATAATTTACGCGGAACATTGTTAGTAGGTATTTAAGCTCTCAACACGTTGACTCAAAATGGTACGCACCTAATTTTTAGGGTTCCGTACCCAAAGGGTAAAAAACGCGACCCTATTACTAAGACTTCGCTGTCCGTCCGCCCGTCCGTCCGTCCGTCTGTCACCAGGCTGTATCTCATGAACCGCGACAGCTAGATAGTTGAAATTTTCACAAATGATGTATCTCTGTTGCCGCTATAACAACAAATACTAAAAATAAAATAAAATAAATATTTAAGGGGGGCTCCCATACAACAAACACGATTTTTTTGCTCTATTTTTTGTTGATGGCGCGGAACCCTCCGTGCGCGAGTTTGACTCGCACTTGGCCGGTTTTTATTTATACTATACGTTTCAAGATTCTGAAACTGATAATTTCTGGTTTTTCAAATTTTATTTTACATATTTTTCTATTAAATTCTTTAACATTATAACCGTGGAACCGTTTCTTGAAAACTTTAATACACTTAAGTAACATACATACCTACTATTATATATTATATAAAGTATTATTAGGTAACAAAATAAAATAGAGTATTTTATTAAAAGTATTATCTAAAAAAGATGCAATATGTAGTCTGAAGATTTGTTTTTTCGTTTTTGCCTAGTCGCATTGAATAAATAATATTACGCTTATTATCTTCATTTTGTTAAATAGTCTATCTTCGAAAGTATTGCATTTACCCATTTACTTTACAGGACTATATTTATTCTACTGTAAACGTCTAGTCCTCGTGGCGAAGAGACACGTGTCTTATCCGATCACAATCACAAATTGTTTTCGAGAAAGAAAATACCTAACACGTTTCTCAACGTGCTCAATAAAGCATGTCTTGTTTTTAATTACATCGTTGCGTTTAATTTTTTTTTGTTTAAATATTTTGTTTTGCGTGATTAAAATATTTTGTTGTAAGTAAAATAAATGTGGAATGCTTTATTTGATCGCCATATTTTATTTTATGGTACCTACTTAAATAAAAATGTATGCCACAAAATATTTAATTGTATTTTGAATATAATGTAATGTACTCGTAATGCACTCATTGATCTACATTTATTGAACAGTCACATGGTAATTAAGTATAGTAGGTACATATATTTGCTCTTAATTAAGAAATCTCTCATGCTTTCTCTATAAGAATGCACTAGGAGATTTTGCATGTGGATTAGGTAAGACCAGCATCATTGAGTTTTAGTTTTGATTCAATAATTTTCAATTTGATACCTACTGTAATAATCATAAGTATGAAAATTAATACCTGTCTTGCTCCTGTCTCCGCCAAGTCTACCTTGTTCCCCACCACCACTATTGGCACGGCCGTGCTGGCTTTCGTCTCATGTATCTGATCCCGTAACGTCCGCACCTCTGCGAAGCTGTCAGGATCCGTGATATCGTATACTAGTATGAAGGCATCCGCCGATTGCATAGACAAAGCCCTCATGGCAGGAAATTCGTAAGCTCCTGATGTGTCTAAAATATCCAATGTCAATCTAACTCCAGCGACATTGAAGTCTCCATGGTGCATTTCCTCAATTGTTCGTTTGTACTTAGGAGAAAACGTGTTGTAGAGGAATTGTGTTATCAGCGACGATTTGCCAACTTTGGCGGCCCCTAGCACGACAATTTTATGGCGCACTGCATTGTTGGTGAGGTTGGCGCTACTAGGGACTGTCTCTTCTGTTCGCTCGGTCCTGTAACAAAACAAGCTGCGATTAGTTCTGTTTAAAATGTTATGTAAAAAAAGCAACAAACTCCGGTAAAGAAAGTTTGTATATTTAATACAATGTCAAGTGAAGTTATTAGGTAATAAATTCACAAATTTGGTGTGTAAGCCACGTTTCTAAAGCGAATGATTATCATGCAAATCGGTCATGCGTAGTTAACTGGAAATATGGCGACGACCTTCGATAAAACTCTGCGAAAAGGGCGACTAATGTATTCATGCGATAGATAAACAATGAGGGTACCCGGTTCCTTATCAAGAGGCGGGCTGCAAATTAGCTAATTGTGTAACATTATACTGCTAAAGCTAAATTTGTATTTATAATTCTAAAATTGCACGAGCGTAATGAAGACATGAATTGCAGATTACCTAATTATTGCAAATATTGAAACGTTGCTAATGGAGGTAATGTTACAGCTAATTAGCGTAAATCATGTCATAATCTTGTCTGTTTCCAACACATAAAACGTCAAAATGACGGTTAAGGACAAACAACCGTGAACGGTATTTTAGATTTGAAAGCTGTTTATGAATATTAAAATTAACTGGTTGAGTGTGTTATACCCAGACTTTAAGTATTTAATATCAGTATATTCATATGCATGTATCAATGCAGTGCCTACATTTTGTTTATACAGATAGTAGGTAGGTACCATTTGGAACCATAAAGGCATGTGTTCTTTATAATTCGAATTCGAGGTCCCGTGGGACCTACATACATACTTAAAATACACAGTACAAAAATAAAATAAAATGAAACTGAAACAAAAATGAAACTATAATGATTTTAAATCAAGAATTTATTTTGATGTGGACGTAGAGAAAAGTGTTTGTATTGCGAGCGACACACGTGCACTGTCAATGTAATAAATAATTTTGTCATTCCTTCGTTAAAATCTTCTTTTGTGCCAATCACATTACTGTCATTAATTATGACTTATGACTACACATCGGTAACTCGTGGCATTTAGGTAGCACTTAAAAGATTAGTGATGAGCACACACCGGTAACTCGTGGCACTTAGGTAGCACTTGACAGTTTCTAACAGACTAGTGATGTGACAATATTCTTCCTATCTAATACCTTTAAACGAGCAATTCTTGTTTATTTATTTATATATATATATTTTTTTTCGGGGATCTCGGAAACGGCTCTAACGATTTCGATGAAATTTGGTATATAGGGGTTTTCGGGGGCGAAAAATCGATCTAGCTAGGTCTTACCTCTGGGAAAATGCGCATTTCCGAGTTATTATATGTTTTCCGAGCGAAGCTCGGTCACCCAGATATTTCTTCCTATACGAGTCGAGAAAAAGAAACCACTAAAAAAAGGAATTAATTAAACTAATCTTTTAAGTGCTAAGTACCTAAATGCCACGAGTTACCGATGTGTACTTATGACATTACTAAAAGGCAGTCAGTCATTCTTACTGATAGTGTTTGGCCCGCATAATAACGTAGACGGCACGCCACGCGCCAGAGAGCTAACGTTCCTCTTAAATATTAAAATCTGTTTAAGAGGCTACCGCATGAATTAGCGGGATTTCTCGGTTATCCCGGAGTTCCAGTTACAACTTGTTTGGTTTCAATTTCCTCGTTTAATTACCCTTTGCCGACTTTCCACCGCCATAGAATTTAAAAATACCTAAGTACCTATAGTATGGCTCTTCTGAGGTGAACTTTTCGCTTCGAACCATAATCTTTCAAACAAAGGCCATTGTCTCTATTATCGCAAACCCGCTAGCTCGAGCGTTAGCACGTGCCAGTACAACATTCATATTGAAAAACAACCGGTATCGTCATAGTATTAAGGTCCAAATTTAATGTCACTGATATTCTAGATATTCGTTTTGGTAGTGTAGGACGATAGACCGCCCCGAAGCGATACGGCACTCATATTATTTTGATACTTAGTGTGGTGTTAAAAATGAAACGTGGTTATCTAATCTAATACCTTTAAACGAGCAATTCTTGTTTATTTATTTATTTATTTATTTATTTATATATATATATATCGGGGATCTCGGAAACGGCTCTAACGATTTCGATGAAATTTGCTATATGGGGGTTTTCGGGGGCGAAAAATCGATTTAGCTATAATATTATATCTAGCTATATATTATAGGTCTTATCTCTGGGAAAACGCGCATTTTCGAGTTTTTATATGTTTTCCGAGCGAAGCTCGGTCACCCAGATATTTTATGATCATACCCCGCAACGGAGCTAGCAAAACCGTAGCATATGACAGTTTTGTGTCAGGGTTGGCGATTATGACGAACCATTTTGCTTTAACTTTATTGTATGTAAGATTAATAAAATTGGTCGAGAACCTTGTTGACCCTCTTCCGATATAACCCGGTTTAATTAACTGTCAAATAATATAAATTAACAGGTCAATGTCAATATTAGATGCGTTTCAATGTATCTGTTATTTTGTTTATAAAATCACGTTTTTTTCTCGCGTTTCTTTCAAATATTAACATGGAATTTTCATTGCTTGAAAATACATATTGGTGTGTTTGAAAACAAAGAAAAAATATTTTTTGTACTTTAGTTTATGTGTAGTAGTGATAACCCTGGCGTACAACTGCTACAGATTTGCTAGCTCGGTTGCGAGGTATGTTTATGATAAAGCGTTGTATATTTGTTATATAACAAAATCTAAGGTAACAATGTAAATTTAAGATTAATAAGTTTAACATAGGTATAATCAACATTTTTCCGTGTAGGTATATAAACAGTTACTTACTAAGTACTAGATAAAATCGTGTCATAAAAAATCAGATATAATAAATTTCTTGCAATCAAAATCCAGGGTCACGTAAGCAGGTCGTCAAGTTTTTAACAATATCGGGCAGAGTACTTATATAAATAACACGAAGCACACGGTTAGGATATTAGAAACCGACTTAAGCCTGATGTAGGGTCGGTAAATGATAAAATAATGTGCCCCACTACTCATGCACACGGATCTTGCACACCGCTCTTCTCATAAACCTATTGTATTTACCTATGCAAAACAATAGTGGTCAGGTCGCAAATCCTTATCAGTGTTTTTATTGTCACTATGCGTAGGCATCACATCAGAGGTGCTAATTTCACAGTAGGTATCGTTATTTTAAAGATAAGAAAAAATAACAATGCTTGCAGCTGCACCTTTGTAAATTATTACATTTACCACCGCAAGCTAATAATTTAAATAAAACAATATAATAAATATGTAACCACGTTTCATTTTTAACACCACACTAAGTATCAAAATAATATGAGTGCTGTATCGCTTCGGGGCGGTCTATGGTCCTACACTACCAAAACGTAATATCTAGAATATCAGTGACATTAAATTTGAACCTTAATACTATGACGATACCGGTTGTTTTTCAATATGAATATTGTACTGGCACGTGCTAACGCTCGAGCTAGCGGCTTTGCGATAATAGAGACAATGGCCTTTGTTTAAAAGATTAAGGTTCGAAGCGAAAAGTTCACCTCAGAAGAGCCATACTATAATTATCTATGAGATATTTATTGTCTCTTTTGTTAGTCGAAGATATGATTATAGTAGGTTATGTAGTTTTTTTAACGTGGGTTAATTAAATTAGCTTGTTGCGATATTTGAAATATTATAAGCATTTATATTACCTAGGTAGTCTGCAGTGCATTTATCCCAACATCATATCGGGCAACATTATCTAGGTAGGTATTGTTCCGATCCAAAAATATTAAGTTCGAATACAATTATTCCGGTTTTACTAATGGAACATATTTAAAGCATACGCTCTACAATACGGTAGTTTCTAGTTTTTTTCTCTACCATTACCTAATGTGAATAAGAAAACAAGGGTACTTAGATGTTCCAATGGCATTTATATTATTTTCTTGGTATCAATCAGGAAGTACCTGTAAAAAAATCGATATCATATATTTCGGAAATCGGCATGAAATTTACGTATAAGAGGCTCGAAGTTCGCAGTATTACAGGTAAATCGGGACGGTCGTACCACCATTCATCAATCATAAAGCTCTTTGTGCTACAAAATGGCGGGTTTTATCTGTGCAACGCTTCACGCGTCTAAAATTAAAATGGTTGCTTTGTGTCGTATTCAATTGGAGGATAAACCCTTGGACAGTTTTCCGTGCAGTTATTTTATTAACTGTGTGCTAAATCCTCTAGGCAATGCAAAGCATGTCTAAAATCCAAGAGAACTGTTCATCAGTCGAGCATATTGGGATCCAAGCTGTGGCCATTAGACAGGAACTCTATTACCTCTGCGATGTTAGGACAATGGAACAATCAACTAGGTTAATTGAAACGTTTCTGTCAACAGTAATCACTGCGGGCGTTGCATGCTTAAAAGCTTCAAATTTGCATAAACGCCACAATTTCCATGTTCACAGCTCGCTGGTTCTATTATGGTTCAATGGCAACAAATTGTAATCAAACAAGTAGGTACTACAATATTGTGGAAAATCTTAAATCGGTCAGCTACACTAAATGTAGTTTCCCTTACAAAATGTATATGAAGATATAAACGGTCTTCACCAAAACTATGTATTTCATATTTTTGACCCGAATAGAAAATCGACTTTGATTTGTTTTAAACTTATCTACTCATGTAGAATTGTTTTGAGAGATTACTTTAGAAACTTATAATTAATAAGAAAAAAGAAGAAGAAGGAATATGAGCAGGAAATAGCTTAATTATAAGGCTTGGGGAAGGGAATTGCGAAACGTGACGTACCGTTTGTGAAGTAAAAGAAGAGATATACCCAACAACTTTCACATTTTAGTAAGTAATATCATAAAACGAAGTTTCATTTGGATTTTAGCACAGAAAAGCGTTGGTTAAACATTTATTAATAAAATATTGAGTGAGCACTTAAAATCCCCGAATAAGTATAGTATCTCTCCATCATTTAAAATGTAATTTAAAAAATGCTCAGAAAATATGTTCGTTCGTATTGTCAATTATCCATCAACATGTAAGAAAATGTCGCGTTATTTAGATGCAACTACTGATATATAATAGTCAAAATGATATTACGATAAAAGCCCATGTAAAAAATACAATTGGGTATACAATTATATTTCATAAACTAAAAACCGTAAACTAGTATTCTATATGTATAGTACCTAAATTCCAGTATTTTTCACGAGGCATGAGTCAGTATGCTGCATATTGATCGGTATATTTGCAGACTGATAAGCCCGGTGACATGTGTGGCGGGACGAGATACGCGAGTATTTACGTTTATCAACGGATTACGGTTGCACAATAAACTAACTAACATATGATATTTCTTCCGTACTGCGATAGTTATTCATGATATAAAATAATTTAAACGAATTATGTTGTACTTGAATGCCCAATAAAAAAGGACTTGTGAAGGGGATTGTGATAATAAATATGAGTTCATGAAGCACAATTTTGTCTATTCTTATACGCGCTACAATATTACCAACACATTTGGGTTACATAAATAGAGTTATATATTTTTTTGATTTATTTGCTTTTGCTTTTTCTCATTGGTTGATATGGACTCGCAGACGAATATACGGACATGCATAGTGAGTTGAGGTAGGTATGTTACTTTTAATTTAAATTATCTACATAGTATCTTTGGTGTTGGAAACTATTTCATATAATATACACCGTCATTAAGAAGCAGGTTTTCTATAAATATTATTTCAATAAATACATTCAAAGGTGTATTTATTGAAATAATATTTATAGAATTTCAAAGGACAATAATAAAGAAATTCAATTGATTCAAAGGTCTTTTTTCTATACTTATATAAATATTTATAAAAAGAAAATATTATTCCACAATTATTTTTTTATTACATGATAAAACTGTTAAGTAGAGACTGTAGGTAATGACCTAATTCAAGATCACCGTAGAATATCCGATTAAAATAATACTTCACTTAGGCACACATAAATACCCAGAGTGTGATATTAAAGCAAATTATTTTCCCCCGTAAATACAACAGTAAGAAGAATCCCATAAACTTAATGTATAAGCTACGCTTCGAACGATACCTATACATTTTATTACTTCAACAGAGCTCCATCTTCAATTAGGATTATTTGGGGTTGTCTCACACCGGGTAAACATACTGGCGGGAAATTTGCAACGTCTCGAAGCTAATTAAGTATCTATCTCACGATACAAAACTCAGTTTTATGTATTCAGACCGTTACGTCACTGACAAACTTTTGGCTTCATTATTTTCTTACGCGAATAATTTTAATTAAGGGGACGGTATATGACGTTTTCGATTTAGAGCTCACTTCGTGCAATCAATTTGTTCAAGAAATGTTTAATAACTGCATTAAATTATACGTAAATTTGTTCACGAAGACGCCGTGTACCGGCTCTTCACGGCATAATATTTTTTATTTGCTGTAATTCTCTACAAATCGACACTAAAAGTATCCAAAAATCAAAATATGGAGTTCCGTTTGAGCAACACGCATTACAGTTTTGCCTTTAACAGTAATTGAGTTGTTGTGTGATTTTGAAAGCTAGATAACTAAACTAGCAAATTATTACCTACTTATATTTTTACTCACAAATACAACACAGAAATTCAATCCCAAATGTAAACTTTCGTACAATTTCCATACATTGACGACATCACTCAAAATTCTTCTTCGAGTCAGATGGCCGCTGGCCTTGGATCGAAGCAGACGCGTACGTCGTTGTAGCTCGTTTTTGACATTATTTAGACATTTCATCATATACGCATACGAAAATGTATACCAGTAGATAAATTGTATTTCAAAAAATAGGGTAAATAAATTTATTTAAAATTTGATTTGTTGTTATTTACAGGTCGTAACGATCGAAAACAGCAGTAAACTATCCTAAAACAATACGATTACAATTGAATTTAAGTAACTTGTTCCTTCAAAACCCGCTTAAAATGAAAAAAGTTTAAAGACTCGTTTTACTGATTGGGATTGATTTTCATTATGCTGGTATCAATTTTGCGTAATTAAAAAAAAGTATATGACTTCTGTACGTCAATGACATTTGATGTCAATTGTAATCTTGTATTTACGTTAGAGAATATTATATATTCATTTAAATATTACTTACCTATTAATACGAAGCGTAATTCGTTTAATACCTGAAAGTCTTAGTGTCTACACCTACTTTGTTGCCGTTCGTTCCGTCTATATGTGTGCGATTACGTGCTGTTCTCAATAATCAAGAAACAAGCCATAATCTTCAAGAATAAAATAACAGCAAGACCAGCATTTAGTACTAACTAGTTTTTGCGGATTTGGAGACAAGAGATGAAGCTTACAGGCTAATACCGCTGCGGTCTGGTTATTGTTATGTGTATATATCGAGTATTATATAAATTTACTATAAAATAACAATGTTTTATTTCAATGACATTATGTGCGTAGGTATGTATGTTTCGGTGATTATAAGAATTTTGTCCACACAATAATTGTGCAAAGCAGAGACTGCATCATGCTTTCTTTCCGGTATAAGCGGTATGGTACCGTTATTATTTATCAATACCGGTTCGTTTTGAAGGTAAAACTATACCGGTTGAAATACAAAGTACGGTACCGGTATAAAATTACAGCAGGGACAACCATTTTTATAGGTGTACAGTCAGCTGCAGAGAAAAGGTACGACCAGATAGATAATTGTATGCAGGGGTGGTACCTTTTCTCTGCAGCTAGCTGTACCTAAACCATCATTGACCGAGCGTTGGCGAAGGTCTCCGTTTCAACTTGGGCAAAAATGCTTTCGTATGTCCGAATTCTTCTCCTTTGCATATCACATTTCTCAACTGATTCTCGTGAAAATTTGGTAGTCCGATATAATTATTCGGTTTCTTTTTTTTTTGAACAATTTAAAATAGGCAGAAATAGTCATAAAGGACTTAAGCGCCAGTAGGGTCTGTGACACTTAAGACCACTGCGATTATTAGGTACTTACTGGCCCCTATTTCACCACGACCACGGTGACAGGTGCGACAGTTGTCGACATCACTGTTGCTGACGTCACAGGCCTCCATAGGCTACGGTAACCGCTTACCATCGGACGGGCGATGTGCTTGTTTGCCACCAACATTTTAATAAATAAATAAACTCCATTAAATTTGCCACTAAAAAATTCTTATTTTGCGAAGCTAATGACAATTGTCACAAGAAACACGGCAACTGTATCGAAATTGCGACACAGAACTCATTTCCTGTCAAGACTTACCGAAAATTCTTTGAAAAATCTTGTGACAATTGTCACAAGATTTTTTCGCGAGAGAAATGTCTGTTTTATCCGATATAATAAAGTTTTTTTTAATAATAGGTACAATGACGGTGGCAAACACGAATACGGCCCGCCCGATGGTAAGCGGTAACTGTATTATTAAATTGTACAACGGGACTTAATCGCGTATCTAAGTTTTAAGATTTACCTCCGACGTTTCGAGGACGGCGTTGTCCCCGTGGTCTCGGAGAAGACTGGCTTAAGTTGACATCAGCATCTTCTAACCGCGCGAGTTTTTCGAACTACCCGCACTTGGTCTTGTTTATCCGCTTGAACGTTTTGCGGTTCCGTTGTACAATTTAATAATGTGTAAAAATCGTGAAAGTTTAAATCAGTGTTAGCGGTAACTGTAGTCCATGGATGCCTATGGCGTCAATAACAGTGATGTTTTTGTCGTACCTGTCACCGTGGTGAAATAGGGGCCAGATTACGCCGCGCCGCGTGGAACGTGAGGTGCATTGGGGTAAATGCATACCATTCACTCAAGGAAAATAATCTCCCTTATAAGATCACTCGTGTGTCTGCCATTTTGTTAAAGCCAATTTTCACCGTAACTACTGGACTAGTTCAATTGAAATTTAGTACACATATGTCAAGTAAGGAAGTAGTAAGTCGGTGATCCGAAGATGAGTTACGTAAATAAATGAACTTTTAACTTTGCGGCGATTTTTGGTATCATGTGACATATCAGATATAATACATAATTATAAGTAAGTGAGCAAAAATGTACCATAACCTAACTCAGAATTGTATTACATAAATACATATACAAAAAATAGTTCAACGCCAAAAGATTAATGGAAGACCTATGTCCTATAATAGGTGAGTTGGTCTTAAACAAAAAATATGCAATAAAAATGTGTAACTGTGGAACCCATAGTGAATCCTACTCGTACATGATCGGTTTTTATATTATGTTCCTATAAGATATTTTCTACTTTATACTTTATAAGTGTACCTACATAATATTTACTTATAAGCAGTTGTCACGTAAAATATTTGTAGATTTTTTTGGAAGTATGTGTCACATCATCATCATCTTCCTCGCGTTGTCCCGGCATTTTGACACGGCTCATGGGAGCCTGGGGTCCGCTTGGCAATTAATCCCATAAATTGGCGTGGGCACTAATTTTTATGAAAGCGACTGCCATCTGACCTTCCAACCCATAGGGGGTAAACTAGGCTCTTATTGGGATTAGTCCGGTTTTCTCACGATGTTTTCCTTCACCGAAAAGCGACTGGTAAATATCAAATGATATTTCGTACATAAGTTCCGAAAAACTCATTGGTACGAGCCGGAATTGCAATTCGCACGCTCTTACCGCTAGGCCTCCAGCGATTTTTTTGAAGTATGTATAGCACAAAAAAAATATTTAGAAATGTAACATTTAAGGTAGGTAATTAAAATACGGTATAAACATTATTGGAGAAGACTTGGAGGAAGTGTCATAGGGATCTACATTCGATGCGTGGAAAACAAGTTCTTTTGTCTAATTATAATCCATCGGCAAGCACGCGAGCGCATAAAACGAAAATCATTTTTTTTTCACTCCCTAAAATTCCCTTAACCTAATAACAGTAAAACAAAAAATAAAATATAGAGGGTTACCAACCAGCCAAAGAATTATAAGTAGATATATGCACTTATCCCAACGCACCTCACGTTCTACTCTGCACGGGGTTCATTGCCGCTCCTACCGCCGTAAGTAACTATCAACACCTACATTATCAAGGCTACGATCGAAGATAATCGCTTCAGCACTGAAATAATACCGGTGGAATACCGGTATAATATTTTTTATTTTAATTGTATTAATTTAATAGTGAAACAAAAGGCGAATATACCACATAAAAGTAAATCGGTAAAGATATTAGGGGTACATTAGCCAACACTGTTTCCATATATTTTCAAATTTTATTTTGTCCGCCTTAATTAAATTTTGCACCCTGCCGGAACTTTATTTATTTAAATTCTCATTTAATTGATTTTGAGCCTTATGAAAAGTCGTATAGAGTAGTAAATAAAATTTTACATCTGACTTAATGACATCTGGTTTTATTCGGTTTAACTTTAGAAAACGCGTATCTCGACAAAGCCATAATGTAGAAAATTGTCAACAACCAAATGAATTATTAGAATTTAAATACGTCACGTGTGACATGAACAGACAAGGAAAGCAAGATTAAATGTATTGTTTCTCTTTCTTCTTTCAATGGAACGCTTTTCCTAAAAGGAGGCCACTAAACTCAAAACGCTATCTTAAAAAAAACTTGATGGGTCAGTGACCTGTCCCAGTAAAGTGAGGTAGTGTGCGTGAAGTGCGCTTGTGTGTGAAATGGGGTAAATTGACAGAATCTGAAAATTTACCCACCTCTACCGTCACCTTAAATGTTGCTTCTCCAAAATACCTATCTTATCGGATGAGCGTTTATATTTGAATAATGGCGTTACTTTGTTGTTTACATTAAACAAAGGGACCGTTTAAACTGAATTTCATTATTTAAATAGCCTTGATAAGACTGCAATTTGTCTGCAAATCTTTTCAAAAGAAAATAAAAATACAACAAATGTAAAACAACGTACTACCCCGCTAATTACAGAAGCGCTTTGTCAAGAGTTTTTCCTTTGAGAAATGGTGTTTTTCTATTAACGAGAGTAACACAATATGGTCGGAGGGAACGAAGCATATTCGTGTGTGAGCCCCGAAAAGGCTCACAATAACCTCTTTATGAGCGTCGCTTTATCTGCCAGCGGGCGGCATCATATCAATTTACTGACCTATTGTACGAGCAATCGGCGTATATGTATTTTGTAGTAAATACACAAGGTGTATTTTATATTTCCATAGCTATGATTCCAGCATGCTTCAGGCAATTTACTTTCAATGTAAATAAACATCCATAATTTTATAAATAGATACACACAAAATATTTTTATTCCACCATTCTAAACGTCGATATTCACTTTTACCCAACTGAAGTCGGTAAAGTGGGTCTAAATCGATTTGTAAGTTGTGATTGTTAATTATAACCGAAGGGAAAATTGTAATTCCATAATGTTGCTGTTACAATTTCTGTTTAATAATGTTGATAAATATTTGATTTGTTTAGAAAGGTACCTAAGCAAAGCCTTTGTTGATCCGTTTTAAAATGTTTTATGGTAAAATCGTCACAAAATGAGGCCATTTATCAACGCATTCACGCCAGGACGCACACTGGTACCAATTAATCTTGTAAACCGTTATTATTGCCCTTTATGTCTCACGTGCTAAATTTTTATGTCCGCTGAAAGGTCAACATTACACGCGGGTGTGCCAAAATGTATTGTCCACAAATTTAACAAGGAATATTTTATACAGGGTGATTCATGAGACGTGAGCAGGACTAAGCCTACACAATCAGTAAATGTAAAAGAAGCGTCCACCACAATATTTAAGTAAAACAATCACGCTTTTTTTCTGTTGTTATACTTTTGGTAAGGACAAATTTAATTATCTACAATCATGGATACCCTACAACATTTAATTATTATTATTATTTGTATGTCTTTACCATATCTCGGGACCATGGGGTCCCGGACCTTTGGGAGGCATGCGTGGGGCCGAAGCCAACAGCGCAGAGGCCCTTTAAGACAAGTTTGATGTCATGTAGAACGCCTGGTGGAACCCATTCACGGGTACATCAATAAATACCCGTGAACCGGTCTCAGCAGGCATTGGGGCTATTGTAAGAAAAATAGAAAGAATTCAGGGCTATGGATGAAGTTTGGCTGGAGCTTAAGATTGGTCTATTGTAAAGAGGTCGGACACCTGCCATAACATTGTGTTATTATTATTATTATTATAAGCCTATACAGTGTCCCACTGCTGGGCAAAGGCCTCCCCCCTCGATCTCCACTCGTCTCGGTCCTGAGCAATCTCGATCTCCACTCGTCTCGGTCCTGAGCAACAACATTTAATTAACAAAGATAAAACCTTTTTAACCGTTATGACAGCACTTTGAGTATGAAGAAAATAAAATGTCACACTTGAGTGAGATACGATTTTTAAAAAGTAACTAGACTCCGATGACATTCAATTTGGCACTTGTTATGGATAAAACTAAGAGGGTGACCATAAATGTCGTAAATAAATTTTTAACTTTTTTTTAAACAGTGTAAAATAAATTAAAGTTATTCTCACAAATACTGGTACGAAGCAGTTGTTTATAACTTACTGTATCCGTGGGCATGATCCTGCTCACGTCTCCTTAATCACCCTGTATAGCGTGATTTACTACGAAGCGTGTTTTTGATCATTTTTTATACAAAGTAAGATAGTTGTACACTATTTTGCTACCAACAATTTGCTAACTAGTAGCCTCTTGACAATAATAATAAAAAATGTATTTCCTTACTGTTGTCAAAGTCGTGGGCAGAGGCATGTATATAGTATCTACACTCATTGCATGGACAAATTTAGAGGAACGCAAAAAAAAGTTTAATTACTAATTTTGAAATTACTTTCTAGGTGCTGTAATCCAGCACGTAACTAAATCTTTTTTTGCGTTCCTCTTAACTTGACAATTCCCAATAATGCCTCATCATGCACGCATGAGACGTTACTTGTTACAAACAAACTCCGACTTGCTGGCGCCGATTCATTTTTCCTCAACTGCATGGGAGCGGCATTTCCTCTAGTTCTCCCCTCTATCACAATAGGCGATGACAGCACATTTATTTCCCAAAACTAGTGTAATTTCCCTAGCCATTAGTCTGATATCATAAGCAGGGATGTTGCGTATGCCGATTTTTTGACATCCGCGGATGCGGATGCGGATTTTTAAAGGCCCACATCCGCGGATACGGATGCGGATGCGGATGTCAAGATAGTACCATAAAAAACGTCAAATATTACATTTTAATAATTTTTATTTCAAAAAACCGGCCAAGTGCGAGTCGGACTCGCGTTCCAAGGGTTCCGTACATTAAGTCCCACTCACGCTTGACTGCTCATTTCTAATAGGTTTTTTTGGTTAATGACTAAATTACCTAGCAGTCTAGCACTTACGCCGATGCTAAGACGTTCCTGTACCGACCTATTCCACATCCGCATCGATTTTATGCGGATCCGGATGCGGATGCGGATGTTGAAAATAATGCGGAAGTTCCGCGGTTGCGGATGCGGATGCGGATATTCGCAACATCCCTGATCATAAGTTGCTCGCTGCACATTGTTATTTTCGTGTAAGCTCCGAGGTTAGGTTATTAATACTAGCTGTTTTGATGTGGGTTGATCGAGAAGCTATTATTTTCTTTATCTTTTTTTTGTTATTACGTGATTGATTCATATAACCCGTGACTGGTTAAGTTAAGCAGTCATTTAGGCCAAGAATTGGACGCTTGCATGTGCCCCTGTATTGTTTGTGCATTGATGACTCTGAGAAAAGCTGTTAAGTTCTTTCTCCTGCAAGCCTTGGACCTTGTACCAAGGTTTACTTGCAGCACTATATTGTGTTTCCTAAAAAAAGTAGTGATTGTATTCTTGCATCTTTTGTTCCTTGAAAAAAAACCGTCGCTACCTACATTTCTACAGATTTTCTGTCTGTTATCTTTCACAAAATATACAAGTCTAATAATATTTCACTATGTTTCCAGAACATTTAATAAAGTGACTATTAACTAACGTGGTTATAAACGGCAGAATTAGAAGCCGGCCTCGAGTCGTTAATTGATAATATTTAATATGTATCTACACCGTATCTCGAGAGACAAAAGTAAAAGTGGTAAATGTTTTGAGTGATACTAACACTCTTCAAGAACGCAAAACTTTAAAATTTTTGTTGCCAGATTCCTACAAAAATAACATCACTGCATACAAGGTATCACTATCACGGTAAATAGATATATAACTATTTTAAAAGCTTGGCAATGACTATCCTAAATAGTGCCTCCAATACTAAATCCATCGCGCATAAGTATTTTATTACCTATATTACTAATATTCATTAGTTATTAGGTTGCCAAATGATTAATTATTATGAAAATACTAATTGGAAACATCTATGTAGCGTGAGAGCGTGACGTCATTTTTCCGTCAGCGGCATGAAATGTACCTACGGGTCCTGATTATGACTAACTATGATCAAAGTTAAACTGAGATTAAAATATAACCTTAGTTAGAACCATACACCATTAGGACATCCTGTAATAAATAAAAACATAAATTTTAAATGCTCTTTTATATCAAAGCTTTCTGAGCCATTTAAAATAGCGCATGGCTTTTTAACTAGAAACAAATGACGCTGAAAGGCCCGTCCATTAGATATCACTCTCGCGTTAGGAGTGTCATAAAGCGTTACACGCTGTTTTCACTGCCAACTGCTCGTTAAAATTGTTACCGCCATTTTGGTGAGGACGACACGCAATATTCCGAGAAGTGTGGAGGGCATAGTTATACCAATTTTTGTAAGTGGCGAGTATATATATCTCAAAATAAAACACTCCAGAAAACTCAAGATAGCAAACGTCGGTAATAAATAATAAATATAGGAAATATAGGAATTCGTTGATGGGGTTGCTGGCTGAAAACTAATAAATAATAAGTACCTCAAGTGAGAACACTGATAACCAACCAAAGTACATACTTGCCATACAAACTAATTTTTAAATTGATAACCTATCGTGTGTTGATAAATATTATTATCTATTAATAATAACAATAATTTGTTAATAATATTAATGACAAAAATAAAATGAATGGATTAAAATGTAATATAATTGTATATATAATGTAATCATTGACATGTAAAATGCTATCCGGTGGCGAATGCACTAGTCCCAAAACGCACTATTAGTCAATACACTCTAATTTCGAAAGCCCCTCTTCTCATAAGAAACTAGGCCCAAAATACCATATTTCCAAAAAGGCTCATTCTCGATTTACACGAGAACCATTGAGAACTAGTCCCAAAATACACCTTTCCCAAAATACCCCAAATTGTGTTCACCTGTGCGTGGCGTAATACTTTATTCTCATAATGCGTAGGTCTCAAAACACTCTAGTTCCAAAATACCCTATTTTTTTGGAATGTCTCTTTGTGACTGCTTTCAGCCGTAATCATTACCCGTTTGATGCCTAAAATATTTTTTTCAAAAATAGGATTTACGTATTTAATTATTATTTTGAGCTATACAGGGTGTAATCGTTAAGTGTTGCTCGGCGATAGTTCCGTAAATATAGCAGATATCAGAAAATTTCAAATTGATATCGAAAGTGCATATAGTGAAAGTGAAGGGCAATATACACACGAGTGTTTTAATGCCTGTGTTGATAAAGCAGTGTATGGAACTATCATAATTAGGTGGGCGAGAAACTACCCTCATTTATGGCATTATTGGCAATAATGCCATAAATGAGGGTAGTTTCTTACACTTAACGATTACACCCTGTATAGCTCAAAATAATAATTAAATAAATCCTATTTTTGAAAAAAAAAATTTTAGGCATCAAACGGGTAAAATGATTACGGCTGAAAGCAGTCACAAAGAGACATTCCAAAAAAATAGGGTATTTTGGAACTAGAGTGTTTTGAGACCTACGCATTATGAGAATAAAGTATTACGCCACGCACAGGTGAACACAATTTGGGGTATTTTGGGAAAGGTGTATTTTGGGACTAGTTCTCAATGGTTCTCGTGTAAATCGAGAATGAGCCTTTTTGGAAATATGGTATTTTGGGCCTAGTTTCTTATGAGAAGAGGGGCTTTCGAAATTAGAGTGTATTGACTAATAGTGCGTTTTGGGACTAGTGCATTCGCCACCGGATAGGTAAAATGTATTGTACCATTTTATCAATAAATAAATGAATGAATGAATACTTAACTTAAATGTCGACTAGTAGTATATTTGCGATTTTCTAAATAGTTCGATATGGTTTGATTTAAAAGTTACGTATTTAGGTAACTTTTGTTAAAAATTTCAATAGAGATCATGATTGTGTACTTAACTGACATTTCTTTGATTAAAAAAATACGCAGCAAACAAATTTATTTGATGTACAGTCGCCTTAAAGTATATTGATGCCGCCAAGGTGCTCAAAATGTCTGAACATGCACATGACTTTGTTCAGTTTTTGTTTCTGAAATATATCTGATGGCGCTGTGCTTACAGAATATAAAAAAAGTAATAGGAAAAGTAATGTCTCTTCAATTTATTTACACACCTAAGGCAGTAAACTGACCTTTCTGGAACTTACTCGTGGTCAAGAGTGGCATTACGTGATCCACGATTAGATTGTTCCGCGCTGCACTTCTATTTCAAGAAATAAGGGCGGTGTAATATAGTGCCTTCCAATAAATATTATATGTACTTTAATTGTACCTCGATCTAATTATGTTTTAAAACTTTTGTTCGGTTAACACGCGTTGAGACAAAAACAAATATTCTAGAGCGTACCAATTGTCCTGTGGTATGGTTGTGAGGCCTGGACACTAACACAAAAAGAGGAAAGTCAGCTCCTGGTAGCGGAAAGGAAAATCTTTCGTAAGATGGGATGGGTCTTTCTGGGACCTATCAAGACAGACAACGGCACCTGGAGGATAAGGAGGAATGCCGAAATCGAGGAGTTGGTGGCCGGACCCAATATCATCGGCGAAACGAAATCCCACAGACTTCGCTGGTTCGGGCACCTATTGAGAATGGGAAAGGACCGAGCTGCCAAGAGGGCGTACCTGGGGAGACCGACTGGTGGCCGCCCGGTAGGTCGGCCCAGATACCGCTGGGGAGACAGTGTGGAAGCGGATCTGCGTCAGCTTCAAGCCGATAATTGGCAGGAAACGGCGCAGGATCGGGAAAAATGGTGTGCTTTCGTTTCGGAGGCCAAGATCCTCTTTGGGTCGCTGAGCCGTAATAGTTAGTTTAGTTAGTACCAATTGTCCAAATACCATTTTTAGGCGCGAAACTTTGGTGAAGAATGGTACCTATACCTAATTATGTTTTTTTATTTCAAAAAATACTAGATCGATTTGAACAATGATTTATGTTAAGAATACATTTAGAAATCTATTTTAATTTCAATGCAATGGACATAATAAATATAATTGTAGGTTAAATCATTATGTACAACGTAGTAAAAATATCACAGGGCAGGAAGTCGGTAGGGAGATGCTTTACGAGTTTGTGAAGGACCAACGAGCTGTAAGACCGGGGCCACGTCCCGTGAACTGAACTGTCATGTATTTGAACAACCGTTAGGGCTGATCACTTTGCAAGTACTTATCTAATAGGGTATTTTTATTTATATAAGAACTAGCTAAATGTATGATTTTACAGAATTTTTAAACTAGAGGTCCATATTCTACTGTTGTTGAGTGGTAATACGGATACTCCAAAGTTGAAAAGTTGCTAATATCAATATGTAAAACATTTATAAAGAATTATTACATTTCTGTATTTTTTTATAAAATAGTTCGGTATAAAACTTTCATCAAAAACAGCAGGTGGCTATTTTAAATTCTCAACTTGTCTGCTATGTACTCGTTTGCAAGAACATTACCCGCTTTAAAAAATGTACATCTACTTTGATTTTATGTAGAACTTTACTCCGAGGAGAAAGCCAACAAACATCTATTGGCTATTGAGTATGCATTCACCGTTCAACCTTCACCCACTGAAGAGAGAGCAGCTTCAGATATGTGTAGGTCAATGTAAAAAGAACTACTTAATACGATGACATGGTTTAAGAATTTCACGATGAGTGGTAGAAGCCAATTCAAACGTAGGTAAAATCCGATATATCGGACATATCTTAAAGTGCATGTACAGAAATTTATGAGCAACTTAGCCGCATAGTGTTTTTTTCTTGTAGCTATACAACAGAATTATGTCCTACGAAGTTAAACATTAATAAATAACCATGTCAAGAACTTCCATTATAAAAACCATTGTGACTTAGGTCCTTAACTCACCTTGACGTTGTACCAAGAGTAAAAATATAAAGTTCAAAGTTTATCGAATATATTTAGGTTTTAGAATTCATTTTTATACTACAAATCATAAATATTTCTTCTCAAACATAGGTAGGTATATCGTCGGTGCGAATAAAAAAATCGCTCAGTATGTGTTTTTTTACGATTTTTTGATTTTGGCATATTTTAATTCCTTTTTCAATTTCCCGTCGACCTATATCATAATTTTTTTTTATATCTATATTAGTTTTAAAAATAACTAACAAAATGTGTACAAAAAAATAGCTATGTGGTTTTTTTTGCACATAACGAAATTAAATGCCTTGTTTTCCGTCGAGGGCGATGGCGATAATGTTGCACATGGCGATTTATTGACCCTAAAATCCGCTATGCATCATTTCTCGTGCTACGTTACTTTGGCAACAAATCGCTATGTGTAAACTTTACGCATGACGATTTTAAGTGAACCAAATTTAAGTCGCTATGTAGCAAAATTCTGGTTAAAATAATTTATATTGTAAAAATTTACGAAAAAAACTGTTTATTTTCTGCATAAGTATCATGTAAAAACCATTATCTACCAGAAAAAAAATACAGGTGCAACAAATATATTACAAACACGAAAATAAACAGTTTTTTTCGTCTCCTGTAAAGTAGCTAAAAAATACATGGCGATTTTTTTATTCGCACCGACGGTATATTTAATTTAAATGAACTACAAGTCAAAATATTTTCTCCACGAGCACTTACTTAAGTCACGTACCTACGTGTCATCCCTACGTCGAATTGTAGGGTTGGAAAAGCCGTCATTACTCCGTCAGGTAGAAAATAGCACATTGTGCGACCTCATATTATTGTCGGCGGCAAGTCGTGTGGAACGATAATGGAACGGGTTAAGGGCGCCATTAAAAAAAGTTTAGCTCAATAGTAAAGTTGCCTTACATCCTTTGACCTTTGGGATGCCTGGAGTCACCGAGTTTACTCTCTGTAAATTTACCGCGGGTCGAAAGGAAGGTATTTATGTTTAGCTGGTATAATGGAAATGATTTCTTTTGATGTCGCGCGGTAAAAAAAAGTCAAAAGTAATATTTTTTTGTAAATATTTAAACTACTTGCTGCTAATACTTTGACTTTTGGCAGAATATAGGGTTAAGATAAAGACTTAAGTTGCGACGATAACTTACGGTACCAGATCCATGTCATGTTTATTGTAAGTTCCTTATAATCAAAGTTGTTGACATTGTATCTTCGTAGCACATAATTCTGTATCATGGCTACGCTTCAGAACGTATAGCATACGTTGTTACGAGGATAAAACTCTGAGAGCGGTAGCGAAGTTTAATAAATATATACTGTATTAGGGTTTCATACAGGGCGGACAATCCGTAAGGTGAAAAATCATACATTTTGAGATGTGGCCGGTTACACTTCAATCACACAGGTTAATAGAAAAGATGTACCTACCCTTGCGGATAAAGGTTCTCGTGACTTTAAACTAATTGGATATGTCTACGGAACAAACGTGAACCTAATTTATGTGTATAGTCATTACTCTCTATATGTCGCATTCGCACCAATGAAGAGTGAGAGAGATGAACACAAAGTAATTTCAGCGTCTGTACGCATGGGAACGTCTCTCGTTGCTCAACAATCCATTGCGACCAGCATTTGCGACCTCATTTGTGGCAGCTAAAGTTGGGGGGGGTCATGTCGCCTGCAACCTCTAGGATTGTGCCTCTGCGCGTTTGCAGACCAAATTTTGGAACGAGACGTTGTCGTGGGCCCCTGGACCTCTCCACTTGTCGCAATGGGTCCCTTTTGACATCGATAGTTGCACTTGAAAGGGGCTCGCGAAAGTAATATCAAATCGATACTGAATTATGAATAGAATTAAAAAAAACCGGCCACATGCGAGTCGAACTCGCGCACGAAGGGTTCCGTACCATTACGCAAAAATCGTGTTTCTTGCGTAATGTGTTCTGTTTTTAGTATTTGTTATACCTGCAACAGAAATACATCATCTGTGAACATTTCAACTGCTGTAACATGGCAAACCTACACTGTCACTTTACAGCTATCACGGATCATGAGATACAGAAGTAGGTATATAGAATTAGATTGAAGACTGTCTAATTGCACATACCTAATACGATAAGCAAATTCCTCAAAATAGTTTCTGTCAACATGTATCGAGAATAAATTTCTTCACTGGCATTTTAGTAAATTAAGCTAGAGTTCAATAATATTGAGCAACGCACTCGCAATTCATTTAAAATGCATGTCGTAATATCCGAAGTTTTCCAAGCCAACTTAAGTATGATTCAAATAAGTTTTGGCTGAGCTCGGTAACAAAACCACGCACTATAATCTCGACTGCAACCCCTGTTTTGGCCTCTCGCCAATTTGTCGAACTAACACAAAACGGCTAGCGGGGTCATTGACCTACATAGATGTGCAGATATCAATATTAGTAGTAGTAGTAACTTTATGGTACACAACATAGTTTTACATAAAATTTACAGAAATAGAGGTACCTACAAAGGCTAAATTAACTTATCCCTAAAGGGGATCTCTTCCAGCTAAACTTCGATTAGATATAATATTATAAATATTGTAATTAAGTAGTAATATTATATTATACATTTTAATCAAGAATCATTTATTTACAAACAAGATATATACAGTGGTATTGCTAAAAGAAATTAAAAACTAGCTTAAATCTAAAATAGGCCCTTGAGGCATTGTACCAAGGATGCTGGCGACATTTCCTCGCTGTATCGCAATGCTGATACGTTGTGCGAGGTAGCCGCCAGCTCTTCGGTCACCAGTTACGTCAACCAGACGCTTCGCGATTTCTGCGAACAAAACTTATGCGCGCTGGGACCCCAGAGACTTAGAGTTTCAACTCCTTAGTTTATAATTTAATGCTCATAAAAGTAAAACTTTCACATGAAACTACCACCCTAATATAACAAGCATGTAATTTGAAAATCATAAACAGTTACAAAGAAATATAAACCTGATAATAAAAGAGACATAACAATACGCTCATTATTTTTTCAAGTTACTACTTACTATGAAAAAACTGAAACATTGCATATACACGGGCTTGTAAAAGCAGATCAGAACATATTTTTATTCAAACACAAGTGGCAGGGTATCTAATGAGGACCTTTGAAATCGGCATTTTACGAACGCGTAGGCAGCTCGTAGTATAGGCAATTTCAGTAAGTAGGTGTTTATCTATCTGTACCTGTATCTGGGTGTTTTATGAACCCACGCAACAAAAGTATTGCTTACACCGCCGGTAAATGGAACGATAACAGTAGGTAAATAAGATACGTCTTCGTTATTAAAATATACACATTAGGTACCAGAGATGCGATTTATTTGAAATACTTCTATTTAAAATGCAAATACAAAATGCAAAATACCTATTTTGTATTTTGCATTTAAATGCCTTTTAGTAAAAAACATTTTGTATTTTATTTGAAATACTTTTAGAGATGTATTTTGCATTTTTAATATTAATTTCAAAATGCAAAATACTTTGTGATTAAGTTTAGTCAACATTACCATTCAAACAAAATGAAATGAACGAATGATGCTTGTATTGCCGAATTTGACCGATAGAGGGGCCTGCTAGCCATGCGCGCCCTTTTTTAACAAGCTTTTATTAGGTCGACCTGTATGTAACTAACTATGTAATGGAATCTAAGGTAACTAATTCAACCATCTTCCAAGGATCGTAGCGTCATGAAAATTGGCAGCTGTATGTAGTTCTGATGACAATACAATAATATGGTACTATCGAACTGATCTGATGATGGAGACAGGTGGCCATAGGAACTCTCGACCTGTATGTAACTATGTAATGGAATCTAAGGTAACTAATTCAACCATCTTCCAAGGATCGTAGCGTCATGAAAATTGGCAGCTGTATGTAGTTCTGATGACATCTCGTGGCTCGCCTCGACACACTCGCGTTCGGCTTGTCATTCGGTTATAAACCTTATGCCGTGCTGTTAGTGTTTAAATTATATTAGCTCGACGAGCTTGCGAGCCACGAGACGAGCCGCGAGCCCATTGATACGCGTACTGATAAATATGACCAAAATGTCATGCATAAGGTGCCATGTTATTAGACGTTTTTGTTCGGCTCGGCATTGTGTCTCTATTTCTCATGATAAATACCTAAAATAAATAAAAATATCTGAGATTTGGTCAAAAGGTATTTTATTTTGAAAAAGTATTTTGAAAATACCTATTTTGCATTTAGCATTTGAAATACAAAACGCAAAACTATTTGGTATTTTGCATTTGAAATAGTAAATCTGAAAAGTATTTTGCATTTTGTATTTAAATGCTTTTTTAAAACCATTTTGTACATCTCTGTTAGGTACACAGTTCACAAAACCTCCGGATTCAGGGTGATGAGATTTGTACGAGTAAGGTAAGAAATCCTTCCGCAAATGCATGATTTAACCAGTGAACCAGAGACCAGAATATATCTCATTACAGCTTATCTACTGCTAATTTTGTAATTTATTTGCTACACTTATTCAGAATGTATATTATAATTATAACCTATTTCATCCAAATGGGGTAGTATAAAACAATATATAAACTGAAAGAGATCGCTAAACTGTTTTTATTGAGGCCGCTTCTATTATAATTATAATTCATGATTAACTTTCACTGCCACTCTCGAATTAAACAAAACAAAACAAACTCCGAATCTTACGTATTTCTACATTTTCCTAGTCAAACGTCAGGTTATCCAATTATTGGCCTTATTTAACAAAGTATAATTTATTTAGGCCCTTGACTAGACAATCTTTTTGGTTAGGTATAGAACCCACCCGACTAAGTAGTCAAACCACGAAATATACAACGGCAGGCGTGTCTCACTCAGCGATTTCGTCGCTTTGCTACAGGTAGCTAAAAGTACATCCGTTCGGCCCCAATTTTTGGGAAAGCCATAAGCCGCGCGTGGCGCTGTCGCCACCTAGCGGCCATATCTGTGCTGATCGTAACAGACGCGTTTTGTTAGAGAGTGAGTCTTCTGTACTTACTTAGTACTATTATTTATTCTGTGACAACGGTTAGCGTATCTATGTAAAAGTAAAAAAAAAACTTGCTTCACATTTTTAGTAGTAATTCACTATAGTTCCTAAAAAGTTTGAACGGTGGGAAGAAAATATATTTTAAATTATCTACAAAACATTAAAACTCTAATCTTGTTCTAATGCCCCACATACTTGGGCGTTTAAGTGTCAAACATCTTAGCCCGTACCTACCATGAGTCACTGACACAGTGTCAAAACTGGCAAATACGCTATCGAGAACGTAATTTACTTTCTATACATCTCGCTCGTACTCGCATATTAGTGCGAACGAGATGTATAGAAAGTAAATTACGTTCTCGATGGCGTTTATGTCAGTGCCAAACTGATGGTAGCCGTACTTGTCACTTTTTTTATTTGCTATACTTATACTTACATATTGTTGTTTCTTATCTAATTAATGTTTGTTATTTATTCTTTATTCATACCTAATATATTAAACAAACATAATATATCTCAACAATTTCCACAATATCGTTTGTACAAACACAACATAATGCCTGTTCAAACAATCGCTATGCTACTAAAGAAAATCAAAAACTTTATTGTTAGATCTCGGGCGTAAAGGAAACGAGTGGAGATAAGGAACTTGTACTGGACGCCATTACTGCCGGCAACCGTATTAACTATTTTCGCTTTATACGCTCGAAATACGTTTTGATTTTTATTGAAAACGCGCAGGCCCATGACCTGTTAGATCTGGGCGTAAAAGGAAACTATGAGAAGTCCATACGAAGATATATATTGTCGAAGAAATAAGCACGATTACAAATTTAGTCTGTTTAGTAGTAAGGTCGAAAGAATGTGACGGCATCACGCACGCGAACAAAAGCTGTTATATAATTCAAACATTTAAACTTGTTCCACGTGCGTTTATGCAGTTAAGTACCTATAAACAAGATTCTTTTAGTTTACAAAGACACTTTCCAACATTTATTATGCTGGTTGCATGCAGATTGAGCTTTCACTTTGTTAAAATTATCAAATACATAATAGTTCCCCCCCCCCCTCACTTCTATAGCTGATTTTCCTGATATTTATTGTTTTTCGAAAAACAAAATTTCTTCAATGAAATTATTGTAGTCAATTTAATGAAGAATAGGTATATTGTTAATTGGTACTTTTGTTGTAACTCCAACCATTTATCTAATAACAATGAAAAATTGCAAAATGGGAC
Organism: Cydia amplana; assembly: GCF_948474715.1. Taxonomy (NCBI): domain Eukaryota; kingdom Metazoa; phylum Arthropoda; class Insecta; order Lepidoptera; family Tortricidae; genus Cydia; species Cydia amplana. The sequence continues at coordinate 6,916,149 of NC_086074.1, read as the reverse complement.
ACAAAAGTGGAAAAAATGTGCATAATTTTACCCACTTGACAGGTAGCTTCCCCTTCTGATTTTTTCTTGCCTACACAAGCTACATGGCAATTCGTATATGCTTTCTTACTTTGAGCTCATAGAGTCGGATTAAGCGTAAAAATCTCAGCGCATCTCGCTACAAAGGGAGTTTCACGGGCAAACGAGAGAAAAACGACATTAAATCGCCATCAATTTGTAAGTAGGTACAAATCGTTAATTTAAATACTAACATTTCTACAACAATAACAGAACTTGCCAACTGTGTCTATGTCTGCCTCATCTCGCATAACAGCCGTAAAAGCCAGTGTGAGGTGTGAATTAAGTCTTATTGAATTAATCGTGAGACTTATAATAAGGCTTTACTTATATATTAAGTATCATTGGTTGTTCCATGTTGTTCTTAAAATTACTTACAAACTGAATTAATGTTTGCTCAAGTATTCATTTGAAGTATTACCGTGGTTTTGACATAATAATATAAACCAAATCGTTCTTGACGATGGTAAGCCGCGGGAGTGAAATTGAATTTAACTTGATACTCGGTTTCAAACTGGTTAATATGTAATGAGAACTTAAAACGTGTAATGCGTCGTCGTACCTAACTCGAACTCGAGACACAAATTGCTAACATTGTCATGAATGGTTTGAGCTTGAGGTGTTTACTTTTAGTATTAAGAGGGTTAAAACATTATTATGCGATATTCACGATGACTATATCTAAGTCTTTCTAGGACGTAGTCGCGATTTATAATAACTTTGTACAACATCTTCGCGGTGTCTCAGATTTCCCGAGGGAAAGCAAGTTACTGGATAAAAATAGTGTACATACTTGATTATGTATACGTATTTATTTTTACAGTTTTGCGTTTAAAATTTTTGTTTTTTTCGCGTTTAAAATAGGTACCTACTAAATAATATTTTAATACAGTCCTATTGATGGTGTATATTCAATTAAACTTTACAAGGCCTTTATAGTTCGTTTGTAACACCGCCAGTGTTTGAATTTTAAACGAAAATGTCCAAACTACAAAACATTTTTTTTTTGCTGAAAGGAAAACAAAAGTCTATTATTTTACACGTTGATCATATTCTAATTTGAGACAAAACCTTGACAGGAATTGCCCTGGTTGAAGCCCGGAGGCCTTTAAAAAAAAGCATTAATTCTGCATGAATGGGCAATAATCAAAAGTCACTGAAAGGAGGTGCGTTGTCGGCAGCTTTATTTGAACATAAAAGGCTAGTTTGTGGAGCCACTGACGCATCACGCAAACTTGGCGTGTTGTTCTTCATCAAACGGGGAATGACAAGCAAGTTGTGATTGAACTGATCAAAGCACTATATTTGCTGATACGCAATAAACTTTAGTAGTGAAACCGTGTCACGCTTGATTAAGTTACTTACTTTTTCATAGAAAACATGCTCGTCGCGATATAACTACACGTGCACTAGCAAAGTAACCAAGGGGATGCGTCTCGCACTCGTCGCGAGCGGACGTGTTAATTGCTGCTGTGAATCTTTGCTTTTTTTAATACTTATTTTAATTGTGATTGGTTGCTTGCCATTCCTTGTCACTCTTAAGAAGTGTTTACCTGAGGACTCCACCCAGTGGGCGGTCTTAGAAGAGGACAGCTAGGCTTCGCCACCTCCGTTGCCGGGGATCGAACCGGGGTGGGGGAATTAGAAAGCCGCCACACGCACCGCTGGACCACGATCGCTTGACTGCAGTAGGCGAAACTTGGGGAGACAAGGAATAGAGACGTCACCGTGACTACGCGCACCTGCTACGAAACCTTGCTACGCTTTACATCTTCGCGCGCATCGGCTACGACCTATTGCTACGCAGCGCGACAATCATCGGTGGCATTACCTACGTCAGGACATAGTGCGCACGGCACGCGACCAACGAGCGCTATCGGTGAGTCATAACGCTACGAGTACATCGGCGCGGCGACAATAATAACAGCTTTCGGCAGCCCGTCTTTCTTTGTTCACTTGTTAATTATTTAACTAAAAAAAAAATATATATGAACAGCAAAATGGCTACGCAAACCACACCTATTGCTTGTGCCGGTTGTCACAACATCATTGGGGACCAGCCGGGCCAGCGCTTCTTACAATGCCTGGCTTGTACGGACATATATGACTTGGTGTGTGCTAATATCACAAAGGACCTATATGACACGCTGACGACAGAACGGAGAAAAACATGGATATGCCCGGGCTGCGTCTGTCGACAGGCAAAGAGAGGAGACAACACAAATACACCAATACGAACATCCGACTTCAGTTTCAATCATACCGTACACACAGCGCATGTTGATGAATCCATGGATTGCAGTTTCTTGAATCACTCGACAAGATCGCACGTCACGTTCCGTCGCCCACAGCCACAGAATAATGCCCAGGATGACTCTGTGTGTCTAGATAATATCAGAGTTCTAGTTAGGGAGGAGCTACAAGACTACCTGGATGAACGCCTAATAAGTTTAATTGGCAAAGCAGTCGAAAACCAGATTGCGCCACTAGTACAGTCAGTGGCGCAATTGAAAACCAGAGTGACGACTGTTGAAGAAAGAGTGGCAGCCCTTGAAGAGAGATTGAATTCGTTAGTGACTTATAGAGACAGCAACCCCGTTGCCACCTACGCGTCCGTTACTGAAAAACCGAGAACGCAGTCTCCGCCAAGCTGCGACGCAACTCGTAAGTCTGTACCACCTTCAACGGAAAAGAAAGCCTCTGAAAAGGCGTTACTGCCGCCAATAACTGGTCAGATTGGTCAGATTCCTCATAGCCTGGACAGTGGTAGGTATGCGGAGACGTTAGCAGAACCGGCGAGTTCAGACGCGGGGGGCGAGGAGCGAGGTAAATCTCAGATACGCCCGCGAAAACAACTGGAGGTTAAGAGAGGCACAGCTCTCCCTGGAACTACGTGCCCGCTGAAAGCTTCGGAGAGGTGCCGTTACATTCACTTGTTTTATGTAAAAGTGGGCACAACTAACGATCAAGTACAGGCTTATCTTTCCGAGATCTGTGGGGAAGACGTTTGCACAGTCGAGACACTAAAGGCAAAAGGAAATTATGCATCATTCAAACTCACTGTTCCACTGAAGTATGTTGAGCGGGTGTTGGACCCCGCTTACTGGGCGGAAGATATATGCATAAAACCCTGGAAGCAGAATTTTCGTAACTTTCGGAACAAAAGCACGGGCGAATCATAAAACCAATTTCATACTACACGCCTACTATCAGAACGTAAGAGGACTGCGGAGTAAGCTAACGGAATGGAGAGTTAATTTGACGCTCGCAATGGACAAACTGTGCTTGCTAGCCATAACTGAAACAAATTTGAATGAATCGGTAGAAGACGCAGAACTATGTCCAGGAGACTGGAAGGTGTTGCGCCGTGACCGAGGTGATGGACGTAGTGGCGGCGGAGTACTTCTGGCAGCGCGTCCACCGATCATTCTCGAGCGCGTGCCACAATTCGAAACGCCTTCCGGAGAAGACCTATGGGCACGGTTTCAAATTGACGGGGAATACGTTTACGTGTGTGTCGTATATATACCTCCGAATGTTACCGATAGCGTTTATACGGAATGGTTTGAGAGTGTGGAAAGTGTCAGTGAAAAGGTTAAAAGCACGAAAATACTGTTGTTAGGCGTGTTAGAATGTATTGTCCTCATATAATTTGGTAGCATCATGTGTAGAGCCCTTACACTATGCCCGTAGCTTTTCATGTCTATGCATGTAGTCTATGGTTTAACTCTCTTCCATTCTGTCAGCCATAGCGATAGGATCTATTTTTAGATTCATTAATTTTTCTAATATATATTATTACCATTTGACGATTGCAAGCTGTACGTTATTCTGAGAAATAAAAGGACCGCTTCAATATTACGTGAGTTATCATTCCAACGTCTTCAGCCGGCCCCTCGCTCCCATCTCTGTGTCACGCGGTACAGACGCACTGCTAAGACCCAAGGATCTTCAACAGTTTATGTGCCCAGCCCGACAGGTAAATCAAATCCGTTTTCATCCTACGTCTGTATTATCGGCGTGACCTGGAATTACGCGCTGAGCAACCTACCAACATGCCACCGCATGGTGATGAGGTTATTGATAATGTTACACCACCGGTTGCGAACACGCTGGGTGCTTCGACGACAGCGACAAGTACGTCGACGCTAATGTTGGGTGGCGCAGGCGTGATGGAGAAGCTTGAGGGTGCTGGCAATTTTCTAAGTTGGAAATTCACTATGAAAATGATGCTCACACTGGAAGGATTGTGGGACCTCATTGTGAGATTGGATGATACGCCGCTCACGGGCTCTGATGTCGTGCGCGATCAGCGCACGCTGGCCCGTTTGTGCTTAGGCTTAAAACCTGGGTTGTACCAATATGTTCGAGACGCCAAATCAGCAAAAGACGCTTGGAAGAAGTTGTCCGACGTTTTTGAGGATCGCGGCCTGTATAGGCGCGTACTACTCTTAAGACAGCTGCACCGTATTGAATTTTCGCACTTTAGTTCAATGTCTTCATATATTGAGAAAGTTATGTCTCTTGTACACCAGTTGTCAGACATAGAGAAGACCGTTGAAGACGAAGAAATTGCAGAAATACTGTTAAGTGGATTGCCACCAGAATATGACTCGCTTGTTAGTAACCTAGAGACCCTGTGTTTGACATCCAAACTTTCTAGCGAGGTAGTGAGAACTAGGCTGTTACAAGGAGAGCAGAGGAAGGACTCCATGAATGCGTCTTCGACTTCGACTACTTCAGCGTTTGTAAGCAAGAAACAGATCACATGCAAATATTGTGGGAAACCAGGACATGTGAAGGCTAAATGCTTTAAGCTGCGACGTGAGAAGATGGCGAAGAAGAGGGACAACAAGGATCAACATGCCTCTGCCTACCTAGCCCATGCTGCTGCCGCTGAATTGTTTTTGGACTCGGGTTCATCAAATCACTTAGTGAAGGACAAGGAGTTACTGTGCAATCTTAAGGACACTAGTGCGCAATCAATATCAACAGCAAATAAACAACAGATGACCAGTACGAGCGCAGGAGAGCTGAACCTCGTTATGAACAATAAGGTTAGACAAATTAAAAATGTTATGTTTGTCCCCAGTCTGTCTGTAAATCTCTTGAGTGTTTCTAAATTATGTCAAAATGGTTTCATTATTGAATTTAATGCTGATGGTTGTTTCATATATGATGAAAATAGTAGAACTTCTGGCAATTATTTAGCAAAAGCAAACTGTACTAATGGCATTTATAAATTAGAGGGTTCTGTATGTAAAGGTAACTTGCCCAATAGGATGCACTCTTTGCTCCTGCAAGAGAGGCAGGAGACACCGAGCGCAGCAGTCGCTACCTCTGCGGCGGCAAATTTGTTTCATTGCCGTCTAGGCCACTTGAACATTGCAGGTATGAATAGCTTGAGAAAGCATGTGTGTGGTGTCGTGTTTCAGGGTGATGCTTATGACAAGTGTGAAGCTTGTCTTAAGGGGAAGATGGCCACCAAGCCTTTCCCTAAAGCCAGCTCAAGCAGGACTACCCAACCGCTGCAGCTCATACATAGTGACGTTTGTGGACCATTACCAGAGGCAAGCTGGGGTGGGGCGCGTTACCTGGTCACCTTTACCGATGACTTCACAAGGAAGACCTTTGGATACCTCATGAAGAACAAATCGCAGGTAATGTCCCATTTTGTTCAATTTAAAGCCTTAGTGGAAAAGCAACTAAATTTGCCTATTAAATGCTTACGTTCAGATAATGGTAAAGAATACTGTAATTTAAATTTTACTGAGTATTTGCAAAAACATGGTATAATTCACCAAACCACAGTTCCTTATTCGTCTTCCCAGAATGGTACGGCGGAGAGAGCATTTCGTACTTTATTTGAAAAAGCGCGCTGCATGTTACAGCATGCGTCCTTGGAAAAGCGTTTTTGGGGAGAGGCCATCATGGCAGCCATATATTTAAAAAATAGGTCTCCCACAACTGCTTTGTCCGGACGCATTCCTGAAGAAGTTTGGTCTGGGTCTAAGGTGGACCTCAGCCATCTCAGGGTGTTTGGCTGTATGGCTTATTCGCTTGTTCCTAAAAATAAAAGGGATAAGCTAGACGCTAAGGGGAAGGAGTATATATTTGTAGGTTACAGTGAGACTTCTAAGGGATATCGACTAGCTGATCCCTTATGTCCTACTAAGGTGATTATCTCTCGAAATGTAGCATTTATTGAGAACAAGTTCAGAGGTTCCTATCCTCAACCTTCAGAAGCTGACAGCGAAGAGCAAATAAATATTTTTAACTTTGACTGTGATACAACAAAACAGAACTGTGATAAAAATATTAATGAATTTAATCCTAATAATAATGAATTAAATTTTAATAATGATCAATTATGTGTAAGTGATAGTGAAAGTAATGATATTAACGGAGATAATATTTCAATTTCAGATGGCGTGTACTGTACTGGGAGTGAGGACGAGTCCGAACCCGCTGGTTTGTCTGCAAGCGAGGACGAGCTCGACCCCGCTGGGCTGCCTGCAAGGGAGCCAAGCTCCGAGCCTCTAACTTCGCCATGCGAGACTACAGCTCGGGATGGTGCCGCGACTGGTCCTGCGACTGTCGCTTCGCACACTGGTCGTCCAATCCGCTCTACACGTAACGTACAACCTCCGAGATTTTCCGACTATGATATGACTGATAACAGTTTTATGGTCTTTGAAAATCCTTTTATCTCCGAACCACTTACATACAACGAGGCGGTGAATTCAGCTCATAGTAAGGAGTGGCTGGAGGCCATGACGCGTGAGTACGACGCACTAGTTGCCAACAATGTGTGGGAGCTAGTGGATAGACCCGTAGATAAAAATATAGTTAAATGCAAATGGGTATACAAAGTAAAATATGATGCATCTGGTAAATTTGACCGTTTCAAAGCTCGTCTAGTTGCCAAAGGTTTTACTCAATGTAAAGGTATTGATTATAAGGAGACTTTTTCACCCGTCGTACGTCATTCTACTATGCGAATTTTGTTCTCAATTGCTAATCAATTTAATTTAAATATAGACCATTTAGATGTCGCCACAGCCTTTTTAAATGGCGATTTGAATGAAACTATATTTATGGAGCAACCAATAGGTTTTTGTGATAAAGATCCTAATAAAGTTTGCTTGCTTAAGAAAAGTATTTATGGCCTAAAACAGGCGAGCAGGATGTGGAATTGTAAAATACACAATTTATTATGTAAACACAACTTTGTTCAATCTAAATGCGAACCGTGTGTCTATATGAGATGTTCTGGTAATGATATTGTAATAATTGCTTTATACGTAGACGATTTTTATGTATTTTACAGTCCAAACAGCTCTAATAAAAGTTTGTTGGTTTCAGTTCTTGAAAAAGAATTTAATGTAAAGAACCTAGGAGAATTAAAGAGCTGTTTAGGTATTAATGTCACTAGGGATAGAGTTAAAGGCATTTTAAAACTCGACCAAAGTGAATATATACGTAAATTGCTTGTTCGCTTTAATATGCAAAATTGTAAGGCCGTATCTACACCAATGGAGGTCAACTGTAAGCTACTGAAATCTAAAAATATTGATAGTTTACAGGATGACATTTACAACTATCGTCAGCTGCTTGGATGCCTGATGTATCTGTCCGTCTGTACGCGACCAGATATATCTTATGCATGCAGTCAGCTGAGCCAGTTCAATAACTGCTTCGATAGGACTCATTGGCTGGTAGCTAAAAGGATTCTGCGTTATTTGGCAGGAACGATTCAGTACTCTTTATGTTATCATAAAAGTAAGAATTGGTTTTTAAATGCCTTTACTGACGCGGACTGGGCCAATGATGTGACCGATAGGAAAAGTTATACTGGTTTTGTCATTAAACTCGGAAATGATACGGTCAATTGGGAAGCTCGTAAGCAAAAGTGCGTGGCATTATCATCATGTGAATCGGAATACTTAGCTATAAGCGATGTATGTAAAGATGTCACATTTATTCAAAATTTACTTTCTGAAATTTTACCTACACAAAGTCAGGAAATTCAATATGTTGTTTATAATGATAACCAGTCCGCACAAAGATTGTTGCATGTTAATGAATATTGTCATAAGCGTACGAAGCATATAGACTTAAGGTTTCATTATGTCAAGGATCTTATCAATAAGAAATTGATTGATGTTAAGTACATGCCTACTGACAAAATGCTCGCAGATGTTTTAACTAAACCGTTATCCAAGGTCAAGCACGAGCGTTTTGTCACAGTAATGAATTTGATATAAGCATTTGTATTGTACTCTTTTGAATGTAGAGTCACATAGAGGAATGCCTTATCAAATGTAGAGTCACATAGAAATATGGTAGAGTCACTTAATGTAGAGTTTTTTTTGTGATTGTTTTATATTCTGCATTTGGTTATTTGCATTGAGTACAATAAGGGGAAGTGTTAGAATGTATTGTCCTCATATAATTTGGTAGCATCATGTGTAGAGCCCTTACACTATGCCCGTAGCTTTTCATGTCTATGCATGTAGTCTATGGTTTAACTCTCTTCCATTCTGTCAGCCATAGCGATAGGATCTATTTTTAGATTCATTAATTTTTCTAATATATATTATTACCATTTGACGATTGCAAGCTGTACGTTATTCTGAGAAATAAAAGGACCGCTTCAATATTACGTGAGTTATCATTCCAACGTCTTCAGCCGGCCCCTCGCTCCCATCTCTGTGTCACGCGGTACAGACGCACTGCTAAGACCCAAGGATCTTCAACAAGGCGATTTAAATTACCATAGTGCTAGCACAAATACTTTGTTGTTGTACGATTGTTTCTTAAATAGGTGTGACCTTAGTCAATATAATAATGTAAATAATAAGAATGAAAGAATCCTAGACGCGGTGCTTACGAGTCCGGAGTTGAGTGAGAGAGTGGAGGTTCGGAGTGCGGAGCCGGGGGAAGAATTATCGGTAATTGATGGACATCACCCACCACTATTCATTCGCGTCGAATACAAGCTTCGTAAGTCTTTAATCACGTTACCACCTTCAAATATCCCTATTGGTAAGGATTGGGTCTTCCCGAAGGGAGACTATGCAGCAGTATATGAATTAATTAAAAATACAGCTTGGGATAATTTATTTGCCACGAAAGATCCAAATTTAGCAGTCGAAATGTTTAATGACGCAATATATGATATATTTAACACATGCATTCCAATGAAAATTCGAAAGCCTTCGTCGACTAGGGCATATCCCGTTTTTTATACTAAAGGAATAATTCACGACATTAAGCTAAAATATGAGTATCACCGTATGTGGAAAAAGAGTGGAAATAGTAAATATCTTGACCAGTTTAAATCTATGCGAACAAATTTGAAAAAAGATATTAAGATGGCCTATGAAACTTACGTCAGAAATATATCGAGTGAATTAAGTAGTCAACCTGCAAAATTTTGGCAATATGTCAATAGTTTACGTTGTCATGGAGGAATCGAGACCAAAATCTATCACGGCGAAAAAGAATGTCAAGGAGCGGATATGGCAACCGCTTTTGCAAAACATTTCCAGTCTGTGTTTCTCCCAGATCCACCAATTCTCGAAGCAACCGCAGCGGACGCATTGAGTACGGCACACTCGAGGCGTGTGGCAGTAGAAGCCTTCAGTTCAGAGGAAATAAGGGGAGCTGTTAAACGGTTAAGACCTAATACGAGCGCGGGACCCGATGCCATACCACCCTTCGTAATTAAGGCATGTGTAGATTGCATAGTTAAACCTATAACATATATATTTAATATAATACTCAAAGCTGGCGTATATCCTAAATCGTGGAAAGAATCTCGGGTAACCCCAATTCCTAAATCGGGTTCAAAACTCCAAGTAGAGAATTACAGACCGGTAGCGATATTATGCTCTTTAGCTAAGGTATTTGAAATAGCATTACATGCTCGCATATTACCGCAGTGTTTACCACATATTACATCCGCGCAACACGCCTTTTTACCCAAACGTTCGGTAACTACAAATCTAGTTTCACTTGTAAACCTAATGTCAAAAGAACTAGACAATAGGAAACAAGTTGACGTAGTGTATCTGGATTTCCAAAAAGCGTTCGATAGAGTAGACAACGACGTTCTTTTGATTAAACTGAGTAGTATGGGCTTTGTACCACAGCTGCTCAAGGTATTTGCTAGTTACTTATCGGAGAGGAGGCAGTTCGTAAAATACGGACCGTACCAATCAGAGCCGTACAACACACTCTCCGGCATAAGCCAAGGGTCGAACCTAGGGCCGTTGCTTTTTAATATTTTAATTAATGACCTGCCTAATCATGTAGAATGCTCTGAAATAATGATGTTTGCGGATGATGTCAAATTAGTAAAAGTTATAAGTTCCGAAAAAGACTGCATAGACCTTCAAAATGATATCAACTCGGTATATAGATGGAGTATACTAAACAAACTCAATTTTAATATTTCAAAATGCGAAATGATGAGCTTTACTCGGTCGTCTGTACCGCTTAATCACAGATATACCTTGGGCGGAGACGCAATAATGAGGGTCGCCACGGTTCGCGATCTAGGAGTTCTGTTCGACTCGCAACTTAGTTTCCGAGAACATACCCTGAGCGTGGCCAAAAGAGCAGCACAAAAGTTAGGATTTGTGTTACGCAATTCCCAACATATGACATCGGCGGCGGTTAGAGCCCTTTACGCGGCCTTGGTTCGGAGTGGGTTAGAATCAAATGCCACAGTCTGGAACCCACACGAAGCAAAATATAGCCTAGTATTGGAGAAAGTACAAAGAAAGTACTTGCGAAGTTTGTACAAGAAGCAATTCACGAATTACCCTTATCTATATCCTACGCTATTCCTCCTGGGCGTACTCGGGTACGAGTCTCTGGAAGTAAGGCGATATCTAGCGGTAGTTAAGTTTGCATTAGGTATCATACGCAACAAAATAGAGTGTACGGGTCTGGTCGAAGAAGTGGTTAGACTGTACGCTCCCAACGCGCGGTCCCGCCTGCGCTCAGCGCCTCTCCTGGCATGCCCGCCGGCGCGCACCGCGCTGCAGCGACACGCGCCGCTCTCGACCGCACTCTCTGTGCTCAACTCCGTACTCAATGAAGACCCGCAAGGAGATCTGTTTCACTCTACATGGTATTGTTTTATTGAAAAATGTAAGAGATTAATAGAAAAATCCTAATCCTAATGTGGCTACTGCTACTGCTATTACATGTTTGTTAGAGATAGTTTTATGTATAATGTTTGACATAGTATATTAATATTTGTGACGCTTTGGCTTGTTAGCTGTAAGTTACAGATGTATATTGAAATAAACAAATAAACAAATAAACCAAGTTGACCGAATCACTGTTAGTGGATTGTAGAATTTCTAGGCGCGGCTAGTGAGCCGCGGCTATATCTAATGTGGAGCAATGATTTATAACTCAAGATAGGTTATAGGCGTTCCAAAATTGAAGCGCAAAGCATGTGACAAATTGGACAAGTTGCCTTTAGTCGCGGCTGGACAAGCGAGAAATGTGCACGTGCTAACGAGCTCCCAGCACACCGAAAGAGAAAGAGACCAGCTTATGTTTAACAACGAGTGTGACAAAGATGGATGGAATAAGAAAATTAATCAAAAATAACAGATTTCTTCGTAGGCACAGAAATAAATATGGAAGTATTTTTTGTGTTCCTCAAGTATGAGTGTAACCTATCTATGGTTATATAATTGATGTGGAGTGCCACATTTACATTGTAGCGCTTACTAATAAATGCCATAAGGAGTAAGGCCTTACTTGTTACATAGCAACTAGCAAACAGATTTTGTATATACTAACACCTTTTGTACTCACTTTCATGCAATAAAAAATTATGATTATGATTACCGTCCGGGCGTCACCGTATGTAAGGTCGCATTCCGTTCTTAAATATGTCGATTAGTTTGTTACTATTTTATAAATAACTGCAGCATCGATGATATAAAAAAAACCGGCCAAGTGCGAGTCGGACTCGCGCACGGAGGGTTCCGCACCATCAACAAAAAATAGAGCAAAACAAGCAAAAAACACAAGCAAAAAAACGGTCACCCATCCAAGTACTGACCCCGCCCGACGTTGCTTAACTTCGGTCAAAAATCACGTTTGTTGTATGGGAGCCCCACGTATTATTTTATTCTGTTTTTAGTATTTGTTGTTATAGCGGGAACAGAAATACATCATCTGTGAAAATTTCAACTGTCTAGCTATCACGGTTCGTGAGATACAGCCTGGTGACAGACGGACGGACGGACGGACGGACGGACGGACGGACAGCGGAGTCTTAGTAATAGGGTCCCGTTTTTACCCTTTGGGTACGGAACCCTAAAAAAGCACTAAACCTGTTATCTTCAGTAGGTATCTACATCCCCAAAACCAATAGCAGATTAAAATAATATCAGAGCCGTTACTTAATAAAATAATTTCATCATAATACGCAACTTAATCAGTAATAACGTCATTTCAATTGTTTTCTCAGTACCCACTACTTCAACTCATTTTGAAATTTCATCCCTAATGTAGTTCCATTTAACTCCGGTTCTTCTTATTTTAAATTAGACAGCTTCTCTTATCTTTGTGATCCAACATCACTACATAGTATAAAACAAAGTGTATTCTTAGATCTTTAAAACTACGCAACGGATTTTGATGCGGTTTTTTTTATAATAGATAGTCATTCAAGAGGAAGGTTTATGTATAATTTGTTAACCCGTGCGAAGCCGGGACGGGCCGCTAGTTATATATATACTTTACCGGCAATGTAAGATGAAAAGGCTCAACCAGAACCCCTTTTCCAATTTGCACGGCTTGTAAATCGCACATAATGTATCTTTTCACCGAATGCTGATACGATGAACGTATCTAAAGGAACTATTCCTGGCAAATATACGATACGTGATTATTTTACGTGACCGTTCTTAGCCTTTAGTTTACGACTCCCATCCTGTCACGTGTCGAACCTGTTACACAATAAATTCAAACATTTACGACTACATAGGCCAATTTTAATGAAATTTGCAATAGTACCTACTAGCAAATTTGTCTCGCTCTTTGATATCACTGGGACTGTATATGAGCAAGATGCAATAAGTTTCGCAATATCACAGTCTAGTGAGTGTGTCACATACAGTGTCTTTCTAAAACAGTAGATCTCTGCTCATAAATTTGTATAAGGTTCATGTAAGGAAACTTATTTACGACGTCAGTACCGTAAAACGGGGTGAGTAGGTTTCGCGGGGAGAGGTGGGTTATGAATGGGGAGAGATGGTTTGAGAGGGGAGTGAGAAGGGTTTTAAGGCTACTGCTACAAAAATAATGTATTCCAATTTAAAATGGAGCTATAGTAATACGCATAATAAAAAAAAATCGATCAAACAATCTTCCAAAATCGCCTTTGTATGAAAACCCCTCTCACCCCAAATACGAGGTACTACGGGGTGAGGTGGGTTTTCCTCTTTATCGTCAAAGTTATGAAATGGAACTACCCAAAATAAAATAAAAACTAAAATACCAACGTCCGGAACACTTACACCATTCAGTTTTCATATGTAAAAATAAAATGTTATCGAGGTTTGAATTTCAGTTTTGACCCTACTCACCCCATTTTACGGTACTCAGTAGTGAAGCCCTCTCGTTCAGAAGCGAAAAAATAAGGGATTGTGAAACTGTCAGACTGCTATGGGAGATGGTTTATGGTAGACTGACTTTGTCAAAGTAAGTAAGATACTACTACGTAGTACGAATGCAAAAATAAAGCTTTTAAGCTCCTGCTTAAAAGCAGCTGCAGGAGCTTTTAAATTAAGCAGATCGCTTATGTACCTATGTCTATGCAATAAAGTTTCTACCTATTAACAGTGACACGAAAGTATTCATTAAGTAGATTCTATTGCAACAACATTAAAAAAATGTCGTGTTGTTATCATCGCGTGATAAATGTTTTGACGGTTATGTTTTTATTTATTATGAATATCCTAGCAGTTAGTAGTGAGCTAGTGACCATGCCTAACAAGTAAGTAAGTAAATATTCTTTATTGAAATGAAATATATTTATTTGTAAAGAAATGTGTATATATAAATGATCTTATTCTATAGTCAGTGTCTCCATTTTCAGCCTATTACAGACATACAAATTAAATAACCTTACAACTATATTTACAGAACTTATTATATCTATATTTACATTATTGCTTCATTGCGAAATGGCATAATTGTTCCGAATTGTTGTAATACATTTTTTCTAAACACCATCTAAATAATTTTGATTTAATTTGATGATGATTTAATAATACTGATTTAATAATTTTGATTAAACGTATAATTATTGCACCAATAATTATACGTTTACAAGCTTATTTGTTATGTGTTTGTTGCATTAAGTAATTTTGATTAAACGTATAATTATTGCACCAATAATTATACGTTTACAAACTTATTTGTTATGTGTTTGTTGCATTAAGTAATTTGTTAGTTATTGTGTTTATTTTGTACATAAGTATATTGTAATACTTTGATACACTTTCTTTAGATTGGTTCGATTATTTAAATATAGCGGCAACGTTATTTTTCTCAGCTTACTGAGAAATCAAGTTGAGTCAACATCCACTTTCATTTTACGGCGGCACACATCATCTCTAATATTGACCCTTTTGGGTTAGTTGTTTGCATAATTTTACCATAAATAGGTCACGGGAATAATGCTGGGATTTCATTATACCCTTGTTAAAATGAATTAGTGCACCACAGTTCACGCAAGGTTTAATAAATTATATTTTTTTAGGTTATTTGTAGATAAATAAATTGGAATGATTCATAGTAGTATAACTTGTTTTATTTTCAGACCATATTTTGCAAAACATTGTTTTTGTAACTAAAATGTCTGAAAAGTCATTTGGTTTAGCTCTGAATAAGCACCGTGAAAACTGATAGCCTATTACTAAAATAGCCCCAAAAATCCTTCTTTTGTAACTCGTATTTTGAAACGAATAAAAGGCCGAAAGCACAATTATCGAGAGACTTTTGTTAAAAAGACGCCGTGAAATTTATCGTAAAATCTACGTCAAACTACAAGGTAAGTGGGGCATTGGGGAAACGTCGAGCATTACGCATTTATTTCGGACGACGTGAAGTTGAAGAAAATTGTCAGATAACAAACGACCCTCAAAGACCAGCCTGCACAATGGTTACGTCCTCCCCTGCCCCATAGGACTACGAGCTTAGCAAAATGAATGTCGGTCTTTAACCACATCTCTTCGTATACCGTAAAACGGGGTCACCAGAAATCGCGGGGTGAATAGAGAAAATTTCTGAACTTTCCTTTACATTGTTATATTTAAAAACTAGACTACCATTGCCAATTCTTTTGAGGTACAATTATAGTAGAATATTCAATCTTTAATCTGGTAACACGAATCAAGCATGAAGTTGATCACAAGTAATAAATATTTCAATTTGAAATGAGGCCTTGTGAAAGTATGATATATTGCCTGTGCAAACTTTGATATAGCAGTGAAATACAGGTTAGTTATTGTGTTATTTATAGTGTATTAAGTAAACCAGTTCTTCTAGTGTTAAAATAATGAAAGATAACAGCGATTTTCCTTATTAATTAAAGATAAATATGCAAAAAACAAATCATAACCGTTTTTACTTCCCAACGGGGTAAATAGACACGACAACAGGGTGAAGAGACACGCCATATGGGGTCAACAGACACGTCATATGGGGTGAAAGGACACGACTGAGGGGTGAAGAGTAACGAATGGGGGTGAATGGAAATATTTATGCTAGGGTTGTCAAAATGTATTTAATCCATTTTTTTTAATTGTAATTGTACTATAAAGTATAAAATTGAGTAATATTTCATATATTATAGTATTTAATATGAGTTTTGAATTTGAACACTTTTTTAAGATATTTTATCATGCCTATAATTGATTTTGATTTTATGTATTATGATATCACTGCTCCTTAAATAATAGGTAGGTACTTAAAGAATACGCTTCTAGTGTAAGCTAAGTTTATTTTTTTTCATACAATTCTCATAAGTGATTTATTGAAAGTCAGTTTATTTATTTACTTTTTTCGTAATAAAAATCTATTTTAAGTTTGTGACAACCCTGACTGTTTTTTGTAATCACCCCATATGACGTGTCTATCGACCCCGTTTTACGTATATGTCGAAATCGGGTAGTTTTTCTTCATTTTCTCTAAAATAAGCGGGATGAAATTAAAAATACGTATACAGAATTGAAGAACTAAGCAAGACTCAAATAATGATGTCAAAATTATTACTTTTATCATTTGGATTATTAGTGAAAATCGTCCTTGAAGTTGAAAATCGTGTCTATTCACCCCGTTTTACGGTACCTATTTATGGGTACTTGAACTTATTTTCCGTTCTCTTTTGTTTTTGTTTCCCGTGATATAACGTATGTCGATGGTCGAGCACGCGCGAACAAGCGACCGCTGAGGAAAAATAAACTATTTATTAACTACAACGTGAAAAACAATAACCGTAGTCAAGGGGAAAAGGGCGGATAAAATAATAGCGAAGAACAAACATCCAACTTGGCGGGGATCAAGTAGCAAGCGTGTTACATAGAATATTTAATAGAGCTATTAAGTTTCTTAAACGTCCAAAGTTTTAATCTCGCGCCGTCGCGCTCAAACAAACCGTTTACGCGCTACGAGGCGCCGTAGACACCTCTACGGCGCGTAACACATTTACATAAAGAGGACGTAGTTTAGGGTAAAAGATCCAATCCACAAAAATCTGTTAGTCAAATTTGAACTTTCTGTCAAACGGAAAAGTTGTTCATTTAAATGACAAATTTTAGAGGATGGATCTTTTACGCTAAACTACGTCCAAGATACCTGTGGGGCCTCCTCTCGTCTTCGTGTTCTTCCTTTAAGAACGACGGTTGCAAGCTGAACCTGCGTCGGAATTGATGTCGGCCCTTCATTGTGGAGTGGTCACTTAGCACATGTTTCGTGTTTGTCACAGGAGCGCGTGAGTAGCGGGCTCTCGGGCGGCGGTACGTGCGCGGCGCCGGGCGGTCGGGCGGCGAGTGTGCCGGGCCGTGCCTCCGTCCGCACCCGCCGTAATCTCGTGGAAGCATCAACGCATCCAATATGGACGGAGGCCTTTGTCACGGATTCGTGAAGCGACTTTCCAAAAAATCCATTATTTGTACATAATTGTTTTTGTGATGTACTTATAACTAGATAATAAACAAAAACATTAAGGTACTTAGTCATATTTTGACCAATGTGTATTAAAGGACATCGTTTAATCTCTCAGCAACATATTAAGTAAATATTCTTAATCGCATCAAAGTAAATACAGTCTATAAAATTATTAAATAACAATTGTAGGGATTGACAGGGCAAGCTATGATGGCGCCATCTGCTAAATACTTCGACCGGCCAACCCCATTGGCAATATGAAACAAAACTTTAACCAAGTTGTGCTTTTTCTGCTGAACCTACCTTATTATTTTTTCAGATAAACTTTATCAAACAGTACCCTTACCACGAGTTACTGACAATGTCAAATCTGACATAACATACGCTAACGTCTACGTAACTTACTTTCTATGCATCTCGCTCGTACTGACGTATTAGTGCGACCGAGATGTATAGAACGTAACTTATGTAGATTAGCGTATATGTCAGTGACAATGTCAGTGACTCGTGGTATGGGTATAGATACGAAATAAATACGAGATTTTACTGATATATGTTCAGTGTTTGCCCTTCAATTTTTTATTCGCTAATATACGGTTTGAATACATTTTTCAAGACATTGTTCCGCATCCAATGAGGTATCACACGTATTTTTAGGAGCAATATCTCTATTTTTCACCATTTTGAACTTGTTGACTTGACTAACAGGGATAACAAACACAAAAAAGGCCTTTTCGGGCAAGTCACTATTTACTTTCCCCTTTTTGTAATATAGCCTCCTCAGTAAATATTCGGAAAACAAGATCCGTTCTAGAGAAGAGAACGATACGATATGTACTACATACCAACTAGTTTAGAATTCAACTAGATATCTTTTGCAGCTCAATTCGGGCAACCAATGTCACTTTTATGTTAAATTATCGTTTTAAGATCGTTTCAAAATCGTTTTGAGATCTAAAAATACATAACGAGACGTTTTAGACATTGTGAAAATCATTTAAGAGTATCTCCAGAATCGCGGAAATGTCCAATTTGACAGGTTATATCTTAAAAATATCGTTACCTATCGTATCTTGGTGATATCTAAAAGATATCTAGTAGGTAGATGTCTATTTCAAAATCAGGATCGGGCCCCCTGCCATTTTAGTAGATGTAAAGAAATCGTAGCAATCCATTGACATAAAAAGTCAACTTGTCGGTCCCAAATAAATATTTTAAGTACGATTTGCGATTTACGCGGGCGTAAGGATATCCCGGGGGCGTAATAAAAGGATATAAATGCAAATGTTAACTCGTGCCATTTCTAAAACATAAAACGATAATTTAAGTGTTCATAATAATTCTTTGAATTATGGCTACCTACTTAATCCAGCCATGTACGCTGGCCATTAGGCAAAAAAAAACGATATTCATAAATATTACTCATGACAGTGGGTAAAACAAATTAAATTTTATATTAAGGGAAAAAATGGAAAAAGTTACGCTTCCGGCAGGACTTGAACCCGCATCCTCCATAATCCGTGTGTTGCTCTTATCCAATTGAACTACGGAAGCCTACCAGGACCTCGCAAATCTTTCCATTCCTTCCTTTATGCATACACGCCTTTGGGGTGGCGTATAGCGACTTTTTACTCCGCACTGTTTACTCCGCATTTTACCTCAGTAGCCTACGTATCTGTCTAGTTCTTTTTCGAGTTACAGAGGTTTGATAGTAAATAACTTCTAGGTGATACAACAAGACGCTTATTTTTAAGAGTTATAGAGGTCAAATTTTATTTTTGTATAATATTTCGTAACGAAAATTAGTATCACGTTAGTAAAGGATACACTTGTCTCCATTCTGTATAGTCGCGTTTGTGACATCTTGACTGTATCAAAGTCGAATGCGTAGGTAGGTATTTGACTATAGACAGAGGCAGGACAATCGCTTGCTAGTCATATAATAGTCATTTTGGAATACGAGTAGGTATATTAAACCTTACCTACTTATTAAAATCCTAAAAGTATTGTACCCCTATTCTTAATAGGTAAATATGTATCAACCTTTGTTAATTACGCGTCTGTGATTTAGAAACTTATAAAAGCTTAGAGATATGTATTCAAAATATTTATCCTATAAAACATACACACAACACACAACACACAGGTACCGATGAAGTTTACTGTCGAACATTATTTGTGATGCAAAACGGAATTCCAGAACATTAAACACTCCGTTATTAATTGCTTGTAAGTGAAACCACTTAAAGCGTGGGTGCGGCGTAGTTCGCCTGTTGCTGTTGTTACTCTGTCAAAACTACGATTAGATTTGTATATTTCGCCATTCTTAACAACTTGCATTCCAGGTCACAAATATTAGAGCTAGACGAATAAGTCTGCAACGATTTTGATAGCACATGCAGTGCAAGTTTATACGTCATCATTTCATAGAAGTTTGACATTTATAAAACAAAGGTACATTGTATTGGGGGAGTAGGTGAGTTAAATTGTAACGTTGCTGCAAGTTGGCTGCTATTTGTTGCAAAATTATAGTTTCCGTAGGTACCTGCGGTTTAATTAAGGACGTTTAGTTTGTAAACTAAGTTATCACAGCATCAGTTCATATCTATTATTTGTTGTTTTACCAGACAGTCAACTACAACATTAGCTAGAAATATGTGGGTAGGACCTTTACAGTTTTGTTATTATAGTTAAGTAGACGATTTCTGTAAAGAATATCAGTGATGAAACTGTATGAGATTAAGGTACACGTTTCAATAATTTAATACGCTCATATAAAAGTAACATATTTATTCTGACGCCTACTGGTTTGATTCGAAGAAGCCGTGATGCGTAATGAGAAAAACATTGGCAATATTGCTCACCAGTGACCCGGATGACTTGGTTACTTTTAAAAAACTTGAGCTCGTCAAATGAAACATCTTGCCTGAGTAGGTGTTCCAACTTCCATCGTTTGCCGTTCTTAGTCAACTTCGTATATATTATAAAAAGCGTTCTCGTTATCATAAAATACTCATCCAATATTTACGTACTGGAGGAATGAATCAATGACATAAAAATATTTTTAAGTTTAGTGATTTCATAAGTAAAAAGAAGAATGAAAGCAAATCAGAAAACGTATTTATTCAGGTTAGCTAGACTTCGGTCTTTTTATTTACAGCTTGCCAGTTATTCAGTGAATACACGCTATAATTGAATTTATAATGGCCACTTGATTGTGAATATAAATAAATTATGGCTCTTGATATCGTTGAAACAATAAATCGGAGCCTTTATGTTGAGATGCATTCGTTTGCATCTAAATTATATCAATTTGTGTTTACATGTACTTACATATATGTACGTAGGTACCTGATTCGCAAACCCTACTAATATTATAAATGTGAATGTTTGTATGTTTGTTCCTCAAACATAACTCAGGAAAGATACGTTTGCGCAAAACATTAAATTATAATGGCTTTTTTATTAAGTATATATTCTAATAAGATGTTTTCAGATAATATATGCAGGGATCCTACAAGCATTCTACCACGAAGTAGGTAGGTAGGCAGGAAGGCTTTATTTGCCCACCTTATAATACTAATTTAACCTGTATTTTGATTAAATATGCAAATTATCTAGTTACATGGGCAGAAAAAATCTAACTCTAAACCTGAGCAGAATAAATAATTAAGTCATTTTCTAATTCAGTATAAATACAGTACCTATTTGAGAAAAGGTTCGCACGTACGCAGTAAGGCTATACAAATAGCTGTGACCAGGCTTATTTTGGGGGTCGGCGTTGCAAACCAATATCGGAGGGAAGTGCGGGCGCCCTGGGATTGCAAATTAGCCAGCGGGGCGGAGAGCCAGGGCAGGTGCCCCCGGCCATGTGACCCATCAGACTACTAAGCACTAGATGGGATATTTGAGATTAATACACTGCTCATCATCCTTACAAGAGACACGGAGCGGTTTTATGATTTTACAGTACTATCAGCGAAACAGATTCACAGATTATTTCGTGTGTTCTAATAAGCGCGATTAAATGTATCATACTTATAACAAAACAATAACGAATTAGATACTTGGGAAGGTCAAGGCAACCTCCCCCTTCTAAAGACTTTAAGCTCTCGCGTTTTGTACACATATTTAAATTGCACAAACGGGTCCAGCTGTAGTCACGGAAAGACAGACGTCCTAGCAAATGTCAACGGAGATATAAATAAAACAACACTGAACTACCTCAGCTGAAACGTCGGAATTTAAGGTTTTCAATGAAACTATATCGCGGTAGACCCATTTGTGTAATTAAATATGAATCCAATTTTCTGTTGAAAAGTCACATGCATTAACAACTTTGTAAACACTGCTTGAAATACAAATTCGTGTTCATTAATCTTATTAACATGAGTACCTAATATTAGACTTTAAATCAAGCAGAATCTAGTGTTGGGTAATCTATAACAGACCCGCTCAACAAGTGAGTGTGCACTGAATTTTACAAGACAAACTTACAAAGAAATTTTCCCTTAGAAAGATAGAAAGTTGAGAAACGGGTTTCTGCGGACGACTTGGATAAACAAAGCTGCATTGTTTGTGGAAATCTTTAAAAAATAACGCTCTGTAATGGGATTGTGTTTGTTAGCCAGCTCGCGATCCGCGTGAATTGAATTACGTAACAGCTCTATTCGGTGAAAACAACGTTTCGATAAATCGAAATACCTAGTTCGATTTTTAAAATAAAGCTGAACGTAGCGAATGCTGTTTTTATTTAAAAAAATCGCGATCATTAGATTACATAGTTCAGGTATTATGCGTTAACCATTTTTAACGTTGTTATGGTTGTAAGCTGTTCTATTATTAGAGGTTACCTATCAGGATATAGTTTTTCATATACATATAGCTCATGAGAAAGTGCCCTCACAAACAATACTTGGATTCTCAAGATATGGTCGGCCGAGAATTTTATGTAGATAAAGGTTTAACAATCATAATATCATATCGTACTAGGCTGATCTCTCTTAAATGCTGCAAAAGAAATGATATAGTAGTATAGATGCCTATAGATTAATTGACAAGCAAACGCTGAATGTTTCTGAAAATATTCAATTCGTAATATGAATTAACTTACTAGAACAAATTAAATTATTTCCAGAAAATATTTTAATTTGTTATTATTTCAAGTAGTCACACTACTATATAAATTATAAACTGAAATAAATGTCATATACTAAGAAAAAGTGACCCAAGCCTCTAGTGCCCCAGGCTGCAGGAATCGAACCAGCGTCCTCTGCTATCGCGGCAGGTGCCTGTTACCTCTCGGCCACCGGGGGACAGCGGCATAGGTCGAATTTTTCCAAGCATATGCACTTCATACTGAAGGCTTATGGCGCCCCCTGGCCACCTCTTGCACAATGTTGACAATTAAACAGACCCAAATGTTATATTGCAGTAATCTATTGTAATTTGGAAGTGATTAAAGCCCCTAGTCGTAAAAGCCGGAAAACAGAAACAAAAGAGTAATGACACTGGGGATTGAGACAAGCCTGATAGATATAAATTATTCCTAATAGCAGTCTTACCGCTCAAGCGTTCCCATTTCCTATTTATTCGTTTCAGTGTTAAGAGTCCGTGTTACATTATCGCTCATTGACATTTTAAAATATCATTTTCCTATAAATAAATACCCAGAGCTTTTATTCAATACTTAGAGAAAAAAAAAATATTAAGAAATTTTTCATAAACGAGAAAATATAGTGTGAAAAACATATTGGTAAAAAGTTTTATAAGTATTTTTTTTTTCATTTACAATCAGACTAAGAGCCTTTGTACCTCAAATTTTTGACTATGATTAGAAAACCTCATTTTGTTTAAGCTCATTCTGTTTAATGAAATGGTTTTCTAAGCTCTGAGCTCTAAACTTCTAATAGGTATTACATTTATAGGGGAAGACAAATAATAAAAACGCAAATTTTACACAAATCAGCCTGGCCTACTCCAAGAATGCAAGTACCATAAAAGTTGTGTGTTTAGTAGGTAATTTTGCAACTGCAAAATGTACACGTTTTTAAATATTTGGAATTCTTGTTTTCCAATCGTAAAGGGACTCTTAAGAAACGATTATGTTCTTTGAGAACTTGAAACTTTTAAAGACTATCGCTTGTCGTTAGTTTAAATCGTTCTTTTACTTTTTCTTGGCGCTTTATTCCTTTGTCAGTTACAATCAACTTGCTGTTGATTAAATTGAATATTCTTTTTAAAACTCCACAGGAGGAGTCCGGGACACTTGTGCAGGACAGAATTAATAATAATATATATATATATATATATATATATATATGTATATATATATATATATATATATATATATATATATAATTAAATATAAAATGTACTAAATTTTTTTGCTAGCAGAGCTCGAGATGTGACACACATCATACCTACATCGTTTGGTGATAGGTGTTGGAATGCTGTAGGGCTAAGATGGTCGTTCTTTTATCATCTATCATCATGCCTGTCAAGTTCTAACAAGTATGTAAGTGTGTAAGTGACACATGCCATGACAAGTGATAAACAGCGACTATGATACCGCCGCTGATAAAATAAAACCTTTTGATTTAAACGTTTTTGATAAAATAACAAACACAATCTACCTATAAACATACCTACCTATAAACCAATTATAAAAAGAACACCCCATCCAACAAATCTGACTGCGGCATATACCTCATGACACTGGCGGCGTTACCTCTCTGTATCGCAAGGGAACTACGTTGAGAGAGGTACGCGCCAGTCCTGAGGGCCTACCGCAAACCACGTTCGACGTGTTGCATCTCTGTCGTACTTGTAAATTCGTACGTAAGTGTGACAGGGATGCAACACGTCGAACGTGGTTCGCGGTAGGCCCTCTGGGGTCCCCTGTGGTTTTAACCAGCCGCACCGACATTGCCACGATGAATGTTTTCATGTTGCTGACCAGGGACCCAAAGTCTCAACTGCGAGCCCCGCAATTGGGAATAAAACGGTCCAAGTCTCCCGGACTGGGGATTGCTACCAACCTGAATACTAGCTAAACAAAAACTGAAACTACAGACTATAGCCTAACTTCATTTCATATTATACCTAGTAAAAAGTTGAATAACTATCCGACTATTTCAGATATTTAAAATAAAATATAATAATACTTAATTTCCTGTTTTAGTTCCTACTTTGGTAATTTTTTTTCAGCTCAACAAAATCGGCTTAAAGGTGCCCAATGCCCATATGCTAAGATGGAAAAAAGCAATTATACACCTATATTAACTGCTAAAATCAAAACGTCGACATTGCCTTACTTGAAAGAAAAACGGAGTGAAAAACGGTTGCAGAAAACAAAATGTTAAATAAAACAAGTCACGCCTGAAAATTCCCGAAAACGACAAAGCGACGGACGTTGAATACTGATCATTAAAGCCAACTTTTATTGATTTAATAAATGAAACAGACTATTTTAACTCCACTGATGAAGCTTTAAGTTGTTTTTTTTGTTAGTTCCTGGAATATTTAATTACGGTTTTCTTTTTTAATGCTTTTAGTTACACTTTTTTTACTGAGTAGTATATGGTTAAGAAATAAGTAGTGTCAGTAGGTTTGATTTTCAACTTTAATATAGTTATTGTGATTCGAATTCGGAGGCACTTTGTAAAATACTTTATTTTTGCTTAGGTTTAGAATTGCTTAAAATTGGTACAAATCTATCCTCATATAGCCAAAAGTAAACCTCTTGATCTAAGGTACACAATAACAAATAAATGTTCATTGAAAAAAGAGTTAAAAGATATGTAGACTAACAAGCTCGCAAGGGACTCTTAGACTTTAAGGGTGCTAACCCTTAAAGTCTAAGCAAAATATATGTAGAACAAGCCAACTTCTGGAAATGATTTTGATCTTCAAATATTGGTATTGTAGGTAGGTAATTGATAAGTTAGTATACTAACTTACCTAGTACCTATAGGTACTGGCATCTCATCTCGCTCGCACAATATATGAGCACGGTCTAAAGGTACGGGTGAGTGATGTCAAAGTAAGATCAAATTTACCTCAAGTTTGAGATCGAATCGGTCTCCTTCGATAAGCTCGCACACTTCACGTGACGCGTCAAAATCTCCGTAGCACGCAGCTTATTAAACGACTTATTACGGGATCATTATTGGATATGATTTCTAGGCACGTCTCGATAATATTTATCTTGGGCACGTTCATACTAGGTAAGCATTAGATAGGTATGTATAAGTTCGAATGTATGTGTATTGTGTCATACATATTATGAGTATCTCTAAATCTGGATGCACTAAATCGTTAATAATATTGTTGCGAACGCAACCTTTATATTTGTATAAAATCTCAATACCTATATTCCTAATGCAGTAGCTAAACGCGGCCGTCGGGCTCGGCTAGTATTCGGAAGCTTTTTCTTAAGCACCAATAGGGGCGCTCCACATACTTTGTATCGCGGCCAATTAGAGGCACCTAAATTTAAACCACCTTTTGTACTGATCAAATATTGCAAATCACTCTCTCATCAGCCTCCATACAATAACTACACCACTTCTACATTTAACCGTTTTGGCAAGAACCCTTTGTAACCAGTATCTTTGGAAGATTATATCAGTTTACTTTAAATCGAAGCTTTTTATTTGAGTCGTCGAGATCCTGACCTGCACGGCGGCTACAAATATCATACCGAAATTACAAATTCACGTAGCGTTTTCTTAGTAAGTTACATAAAATATGTGCTCGGCAACCTTATACTGTAAAAAGTATTTTACGAAAGCTTCATTCAAATTGACTTTTACAACTCGAACGGGAACCGGGGCTTGTTGTGATTAGGCCCGAGTTTACTTACAACATATTTCATTTACCGAAAAGTTAGTGTGGAATAACGATTGATATCCCACTGATGAAAGCCATAAGTATACGTACTATTTTTGGAAAATACTTTATTAGCGTATTTTTTCATTTCATAGCATGCTTACGGATACAATTAAAATAGTATTTTTTGCGAAATGTAAACTTTGCAAATAAACCTACGACTTCTCTTACAATATCAGAAATAAAAGAAAAGCAAATAGCGCAGCGTTAAAGAGCAAAAAGCAGCAAACATGAGGCGAAGAATGTCGTGGCTTCAGCCCACTCTATACAAGCGCTAGGTAGGATCAAAAGAAATCTCAATAAAGAAATACTTACCTCTTCACAATCACGGCTTACTCTACGATTTCTGCGGTTGGAATAAATGGCCACTTAAGATTTATTTACCCATGAATTCGATTTCTTAGCAAAAATATATTGAATATTAAATCGATTTCATAATCTCGATATTGTAACGCTAATGAATTTATCATGTTTACCTGTAATTTCTCATGTTTTAAATAACAACAGCTTACAATGATGTTATTTTTATATGAACCAAGTGTAGGTAAATTACAAAATTTCAATTTCCAGTCGTAACGCATGCATATACCTATTAAAGCTTTGAATGCTGTGTTTAGAAGTTAAACTACATAGTTAGAAGTTAGTCTAAATTTCCACTAAATTATCATAAATTTAGCAGGAGTGATAGCGGTTGTGACACAAGTGTTTTTATTTAAACTTTATAATTTGCTAACACCGAATTCGCTTTGCACATACTTAATAACTAACCATCTTACTAAATTCTACTGATGGAAATAACTAAGTGCACTGATTGTTTAATCTAATTCCAATACAACTTAATAATCAGTGAGTTCTAAACCTACAAATTCAACAGATACTTATGTAATTGATCCCTACACTTATGTAAACAGGCCAGAGAGTAGCATCAGCAATAAAAATTACACGTCCATTAAAGGTATATATGTAGGTAAAGCTCAGATGAAAATATTTGCTAGGTAGGGGAACGTGGGGTAATGAGAGCCATCGGGTAATGAGAGCGATGGTATTTTACCGAAAACTACCCCTATTGGCGCACGAGTGACCACTCGGGCGTGTTCTTCGACCTTCGGGAATGTTCGTGTAACGCGGCCGACTCGTTGGTGTGCAGCATTGAGTGGCAGGAGACGGTTGTTTGTTTTTCGTTCCGTGCTTATAAAAAAGTTCAAATTGTCAGCGACAAGATAAGCATGGAAATATGATATTGTTGAACAAGTTTGTATTAATTGCATACACAAATTAATCATCTATCAAGTGCCATTCAATCGATTCTGATAGAAAGCTGATTAAAATATTTATGTAATTATTTATCAAAATGGAGGTAAGCGGGTAATGGGAGCCTAGGATTTATCTAAAGATCTATCTAAAGATCTGAAGGATCTAAAGGATCTAAAGATTTATCTTTATTAGCAGAGTAAGGTTTTGCTGATTTAGTTATGGTAAAAATCATATCCAGCAAGATTCTAAATTATGGCTCTCATTACCCTTATGAAAATTTATTAGGCTCTCATTTTCCGAAGTGTGGGGTATAATGAGAGCGAATGACGATTTTTAATATTTTGATTTGTTTTTCCAAAAAGCATATCTTTAGCAGGTTAAAAACGTGATTATCTGATACTCAAATAAACAAGGTTTATGATCATACTTGAAATATATTATAATTTAAACATATGTCGTTTTTATTAACAATTTTCCTTAGTAGGCTCCAATTCCCCCCCGCTCCCTTATAAGTTAAACCGACATTACTCATTAACTTAATAGCTTTTATTAATATTAAGACCACTACCATGTACTTTATTAGAACGTAACAATGTTGTTTCTTTGAGCTGGTTTCGCTCGTATTAGTATTCTTTAGAAAACAGGGGAAACAATGTAGTAGTTAGTTAAATAGCGATACTTAGCAACAAAGACAAAACAAAACAACTATTTAGCTAAGTTTCAGTCTGACGTAGTACGGGACTATCAGGGGTGGTCTGAAACCCGACCGTGGGGTGGTCCAGAGGGCCTACCGCGAACCACGTTCGACGTGTTGTCTCTCTGTCGCACTTGTAAATTCGTACGTAAGTGTGACAAGGAGGCAACACGACGAACGTGGTTCGCGGTAGGCCCTCAGTACTGACCTTTGGGGAGGGTCGAGCGCGGTAATCACTGAGAGATACTAAGTTTTTGTTTACTCTCAGGAAAGATACTGCAGTATAACTATACACAAGGTTCGCATATGTTGCTCTTCTGGAATTAACTTACATTGTTCGCTTTTAAGTCCATATTTTTAGATTACCTAAGGTCAATGTGACTAATTCCGTCATAGGGGTTATTCCGTCTACTAGCGTTTTTTTTCTCGAGACATGAACAAAATTAATAATTTCATCTACAAAGCAGCGATTGCTTTTAGTTTCAGCAATCAAAAGCAAATGGTTTTTTTTTTCTACGATGGAAAATCAAAGAAATATACGCTCGTGAACTGAATAGCCCCTATTATATTTTTACGTCAATCAAAGGAGATAGGTACCTACTTCAGTAGATACATTAATAGAAAGAAGTTTTTTGTTAAACCTAAAATACAAGATTAATAACTTCCATATCCACATTAAAAAGCGCTTTTGGAGTCAGGCGCAGACTATTCTATGCTCTACTGAAATTTAATCATAAGAGGGCAAAATAAAAATTAATTTCAATTTCTGCTTTTACCGAAATGAACTAGCTCAAAATCTAATTTAGGAAGCTTTATGGAAACTAACTTTTCATAAATGTTATACGTTTTTACTATAAATTCTTATAAAGTAAGATATAATTTCTGTGCAACAGATAGATACCTTACTTCGACCTAGCCCCAAATTAAACAAAGCTTGTACAGTCGGTGCCCTAACATAAGTATCCACTTTTCTATAG
The DNA here is from genome assembly GCF_948474715.1 of Cydia amplana. Classification (NCBI taxonomy): domain Eukaryota; kingdom Metazoa; phylum Arthropoda; class Insecta; order Lepidoptera; family Tortricidae; genus Cydia; species Cydia amplana. The sequence continues at coordinate 6,887,064 of NC_086074.1, read as the reverse complement.
GTAGGTATTACAATTAGTATGCATGGCGACGTGTACTTAAGTTAGGGCACCGATACTGCGAGTAGGCGATGACATACGTACGTACATATATAATTATAAATATATTCATTATACTGATTTAAACTTTCACGATTTTTACACATTATTAAATTATACAACGGGACTTAATCGCGTATCTAAGTTTTAAGATTTACCTCCGACGTTTCGAGGACGGCGTTGTCCCCGTGGTCTCGGAGAAGACTCCCCGAAAAACTTACTACGCGAAAAACTAAACTTAAACGCGAAACGCGATACGCGATTAAGTCCCGTTGTATAATTTAATAATATTCATTATATTCATAATTCATGATAAACACACAAATATTTATACCGGGATTCGAACTCTGCTTCGTGGGAAAGGGTCACTGCCGACTAGACTAAGATGCCGTTAAACGTTATAATCATACCGATATTGAGACTACACTCACCAGAAATAATGTTAATGTTGTTTGTTGTATGTGTTGTGTGTTAGCAAGGAAAATAATGTTTTAGTAATGTTTACGGTTTAAAAGCAATTAGTCTGTCCACTATCGATATTACCGCCAATTTACATTTCCCGGGGTAATTGATGACTGTAAAGTTTCTCAGAACCTAATAAACTCAAGGAACTTTTCTAAGTAGCATTAGTAGCTAACGCATTCACTGCCAGCGTTGGCTACGTGGTATAGTTAAAGCCAAAAACGCTTTTTTCTGCTTTGTAGTGAAAAATGCCTTTAGTGTAAGGCCTGAGTGGACGCTCGAAGCGGAGTGTTCGGCGGGGCGTGCAGCGTGGCGTCGGGCTCACAAATGATTTGAACAGCGTGCACTGCGTGCACTAAGGCCGCTTCTATACGCTTGCATTTGTTTAACATGCACGCCGCACGCCCCGCCCCGCTGCACGCCCAACTCGAGCGTCCACTCGGGCCTTACACTAATACGAACGGAGAACACGTCTAGCTTTTTGTTGTGTAAGAGAATCAAGGTAGATTTAATCTGAACACGATACCGAATATTACATGGATCCACACTATTTTAAACTGCTAAACAGTGATAGGTTTACCTACCCAACACAAATAATATTAACACGATCAGAGTGATACATCAAAGCTGAATGTAGTAGGTAATACCATCCATAACCTATCTAGGTACCTTTACTGGGTTTCCATGATTTTTTGTAGGTAGCTGATTAGCGCTTGCTTACTTAGTAAAGCCTAGTTTTCAAACCAAGCCTCTAGTACTCGTTCTATAGAGAAAGCAAGCCCAGGAAGCCTAATTGTACTTTTAACATCACATCTTAATCTTTTTTATATTTTATTAAGATATGCACATTTGAACATGTAGCAATATTTGTGGCTTATATCAATTATATAGATAGAATTGTAATGAATATCTGTCCACCCCATTTGCTCTAAAGAACCTCTTTATAGTTTGAATTGTCATCTAGTTGATCTAGTTCGCAATAAGCTGCGCCTCATTAGCGCCCGTCCTTTATAAACCAACTGTCTGGAAAGGACGCAGTAAGTTACAGTAACAAGCTATCCTAGCCATCCAGATAGCGATCTGGGTTATCTAACAGTCCTTGCATTGTTTGTCTGTGCACTTTGAATAGTGTATCTCAATTATAAAAACTAAAAACAAACAAACGATGTAGCAAAACTATGATAATGCTATTTTAAATATGACAGCTACCCAATAGACTCTATAGCACTTCGGCGTTCCTAAAGCGAATGTATTTTGTGGTAAATAATATAAGATTTACACTGAATTAAACTTTCACGATTTTTACACACTATTAAATTGTACAACAGGACTTTTTTTTTTCATTTATTTATTAACACAAAATATTTACATTCAAAAACGTATGACAGCGAACAAAGCCCCCTGAGGCTTAACTGCCGCTGTAATCGCTCTTATATTTACTCTTAATATATTATATTAAACTATGGAGTATTTCATTTCACGAAGTCGGCATTCATGTCTCTTATAATGAGTTGTTAGAGTCTAGATTCCGCATGCACCCCGTCTTCGTGATATGAGACACTCCTATAAGTGTGAGGTAATATAATTTACTTAACTAAGATATAAGGCTTTCAATATTTGTTTACACTTATGTGGGTTGTTACTAATATTATTATAAGTTACTTCGGGTAGTTCGTTTAGGGTATGTGGTAACAAATATTCCCATCGTCGTTTTCCATATGTATTAACACACTTTGGTAGGACAAATCGAGGCAAATAGGATAACTTTCGTAAATGTTGATGTCTATAGTTTTTGTTTAGACTTCCTAGGTTTACAATCTCCTCATTGATTATTGCCATGTCAATTTTCTTAATCCCTTAAACTTAGATACGCGATTAAGTCCCGTTGTACAATTTAATAATATACGATTTATTTATTGAAAGCACGTCATCAATCTAACAGCCCCGACCCGTCAAAAAAAAGCTTTATTCATCAAAGCAGCATCAAAGAATAAACATTGGCAAAAGGAACCAATCAATTGCAGCGATAGCAATGGCAGTGACAATTTAAATGGCTGTATTTTTTTGTACAATATGTTTTATATGTTGTTTTGTTATGTTGTATCAGTAACGCGTAATGAACATAATATTTTACAAGAAGCTTCGTAATATTATAATTGGGTGCTTTAAGCTGTAGATTTGTACTTTCAAACCTGTTACGAGAAAAGTACTTATTAAAATACTAAAAACCTACATCTTTAATATACGTTTTTTTGTATTCATAGTTTCACGTCAAATTCACGTCACATATGACAACTTCCAGGAAATTTTATACATTTTAGCCATTTGACAAAGCAGCCTAAGGGTAACATTCTACTGAACGCGTCGCTGTTACTGTCAATTTCCATAGTAAAATGAACAGTAGTGCAGCTGCGGTTGAAAATAGGTTGTCACCTTAAAAAGCATCACCGGCAACTATTACCTATTAGGTAATTTATCAAAGTGTCCCGTGTCAAGGTATCATGGGATATCGTTATAGGCCTGAGATCGTCTCTAGTTTCAATGAGCCGTCAAAACATGATCGATCGTCTGATTCGTCTGGACATTTGTTTGTGTTCCGAATAAAAGTTAATTTAAAACGGTAGCACTTGTTACACGCTCTTAAATCGTCTCTCGAGAAAACAGGTCGTAGATAAATTGCACCACTTAGAGAAAGATTGCTAGGTGTGTTCCTAACGCAGGTTTTGCCTTTTTTTGTAGGTGGGTAGATAGGCAGGTTGTTAGGGTTCCGTATCCAAAGGGTAAAAAATAGGGTCCATTACTAAGACTTCGCCCGTCCGTCTGTCACCAGGCTGTATCTCATGAACCGCGATAGCTAGATAGTTGAAATTTTCACAAATCATGTTGCCGCTATAACAACAAAAACTAAATATAAAATAAAATAAATATTTAAGGGGGGCTCCCATACAACAAACACGATTTTATTGCTCTATTTTTTGTTGATGGTGCGGAACCCTCCGTGCGCGAGTCCGACTCGCACTTGGCCGGTTTTTATTTTTAGTTTTATTCTACTTACTCCAATTGCACACAAGTACATTGCGTTAACATAGTTGTTTATGAGGTTGCTATCATATATAACCACTTATAACGCAAAATTTTGAATGGCTCAACGCTTGAAAGTAAAGTAAATACTTTGAACTTAATATTTACCTATGTGACATTCTTACTTCACCATTCAGGAAAAAAAACCTACGAAAACTTTTAATGATTTTCCTGAAACGAACAAAGAATGGACGTGCGATCCCTATAACGAAACCACTTTAAACATTTTACGCGAGTCAATCTTTCATTGCCTACTCAAATTTCAGAATAAGCACAAAATAGGATTGAGACTAAGCCCACTGTTTTCCATTAAGTACAGGAGGAAAATTTCCATTATCGAACCTCGAACACTGATGAACGTACAGAGGGCATATTACCGTAATTATATGCAATGCGACATGGAAAACCTCTCTGTTCCGATTGCGTAGTAACAATCCGATCACAAGGAGGCCGCAATAATAAATAAATTATTCAGAAAACGCAATTGTAGCCTGAAAGAATTTTGTCACTGGCGTCCGTTGAACATATACTATAAATTATGTGTAAGGATTGGTCCCATATAGAAAAGCAAAAAAAAGTTATAAATCAAACGAATATGTTCATAACAATAGCCGCGAACTTTCATGCAGTTGATATATTTAATGAAATTCGAGCTGAGTTTTCGTTAGAAGTATGCGAGTATGGGGTCCTACAAAAAAAAACATACAACTGAATTGATAACCTCCACCTTTAGAGATTTGGAAGCCGGTTAAAAATAGGAGTGTAGATACAGGTTTTAAGGCGCTGACAACACGCAAGTAACACCATAATTATGCTTCGCAAGTTTCTTGCATTATGGTAACCAATTATCGGACGGTATGCTTACTTGCCACCTACGTTGTGTAAAACATCCTTACGAGTAGGTAGGTAGGAGGGTTTAAACACCCACCTAAACTTAATTTCATGAGGACAGTAAAATCTTCATTCTAGCCGAAATAACAAGCTACGTAACTCTTCATCATCAATACGTATTCTACAATAAAGAAGTTTAGATGAGAGCAATCCAACACAGCCTTTCGAAAATTCTACACGAGTATTACCGAATTGTTTTGGCATTCAGAACGAACAGAGCCGCGAATAAAAGTTCTTGCTGTAAGCTGATTGGATCGAGACGCCGATACGACGGATCCGACGACAAAAACTCAAAAGCGTTTGAGGATAACTTCCTGTTGGAATGTAGAACTATTCCCAGTTGACAACACTATTGGCTTGGAAATGAAGCTTTATCCTTTGCGCTTAGTTCCCGGAACACTCAATGAAAAAGTACCAACTGAGAGTATAATTGTATAATTAGTTTTAGTTCTTATAGTGTTTGTGACACTGGTCACGCCGATACTTTGCGACTTAAAAAACGTAAAACCGTGCAGGAGTGACAGTTGTGATAGCCATGATAAGAAACGAAAGAAAATATACTTAGTAAATATTATCAAAAGACCCATATTTCGTATCAGTAGTGTATTTTTTGTGATGTTGAAAAAGAAGTTGTTTAAGACCTTACTACAACAATTGTCTGACTAAGTACAGGGGTATTATAATCGGTAAGTATGATTTAACGGCAGGTACATGAAGTACTACAAATAACTAAAATTCAAATAAGATTAGATGTATAAAATAAGTTGAAGAATTGTGACCTGTAATAGGGTCGTTCTCGCATTTCGTGCAAATCGGTGTTTTCGGAAATTTACCAAAAATGTGGTGGCGTTTTCAAATATCTGTTAATGCAAGGTTGTATTGTAACATAGGGCCTAAAGTATATGTCTCTCCAATGAACAATTCTAAAAAGATATGTATTTTCTTTATATGTACAATTAACACCCAAATTTTTCATTCATCTCTACATGTAACGCGTGAAGATATAACTTTGACCTACATTTTAACCTTAAGATACTACAAATAGAAAATTCGTTGTTTGTTCAATAAATGACTTATTTAGTTATGTTTTAAATCGTATAATATTAGAAGCTAGAAATAAATAATAAAAACTATACAGCCTTATAAGTGAATGGTTCAAGTAATTTCTTCATTACCGACGCGAGAAATAGATTAGCTATATTTTGCTATATAGCGAGGGTATATAGCGCCTACCGCCGATGCAACACATTGTTCGTCAGTCAGTTGGCCGCGTGATCTCGTAGCGGACGCCCGTGTGCCGCTGTTAGCGAAAATATATACGATCTCTCGGGTCGGGAAGGAGTGTGGTTCTCGTTAGTCTTCATCGCCATCGCGTGATTTATACAGTAAGTAGCAAGTGTACATTATTATAATTATACGTAATGAAGTGTTTTAGTGTCCCCTTTCAGATGGTTTATTCTGCAAAATTAAGGTCTGACGCCAACTGATGTAGGCAACAAAAACTTCCAAAACTTCATTCATATCGGTTTAATTCACTTCTTTTCCTTCTAATTTTACTGGGAAAGGTAATGAATGACTTAAGAAGGTAATGATAATATATTCGAGGCAGTGCATTTAATGGAAAGAGGCTTAGTTATTATAAATATTACGTTGTTATAAACATTTAAAACTGTATATGATAATAGGGGAGCCCAACCGGGGAGCCTTTGTAGTCTAAGATGGTCGACCTTCACCGATATGTCTGACGGATGAAACTTACATATTATGAAAGAAAATATATTCCTGAACATAAATAAATAGGGTTGCTTAAAGAAATATGGTCAAAACTATGTTTAATTATTTTTTGAAAAAAAAAAAATTTTTTTCTTTAAATTTCACCGATCTGTCTGGCAAACGAAATAAGTAATAAGTAATAAATAATATTATTTCCGAATTGATTGACTTTATCAAAAAATGTTGTTTGCAAACTCCTATTTATTTTTAAAGACCTATCCGATGACACCCCACACTATAGGGTTAAAACGATAAAAAAAAATTACATAGGTACAAAACGCGAATGATTTAAATATATTTTGTCTATGCTAATTTTTGAAAATTTGAAAACTATGTTTAATGTGATATGGTGCGCAGATGATCAAACCGACTTAACAAACACTTGGGGTTAACAATCTCGACTTATAATGATGATAAGTAAATGGTGAATGTACCATCTAGCTTGAACATTATAAGTTGAGATTGTCAACTCCAAGTGTATGTCAAGTCGGTTTGATCATCTCCGCAGTGCTTAAGACACATGTTTTTAATATTGTTGATTTTAATTGGTGTTAATTTTCTTGAAATACAGTTTTTTATATAAATAATAAATAAATATTGGGGGACATCTTACACAGATCAACCTAGCCCCAAACTAAGCAAAGCTTGTACTATGGGTGTTAGGCGACGATATACATACGTATATAGATAAATACATACTTATATACAAAGAATATGTTCGATTTCATAAGTTTGTTTCATTACCGTCCACTGATAAAATTACCATCTCGGCCGAATTCATTACCAGCGCGTAGTTCATTACCAGTAGCCTTATTAAATGAAAAGTAATAACGTTACAAAGGTGCCTTTAGCAGAAAAATGTTAATAAATGAATCCACAAATTGACGAAACTCAAAAGTTTACCATTTAAAACAAAAATTACAAATCGAGAGAATCTCACCGATTTGCACGAAATGAGAGAATGACCCAATACCTAATTACGAATCAATTATGTCTATGTCTAAATCTAAATGCTAAAATAAACGCTAATACGCTCCTTTATATATTCACATTTTTTGTTGAATTCCTACTGAATGTTTTTTTCTTTTCGTATTAGTTTTGCCTTTCTGGTATGACTACCTGACTTTATGAAAACATTTTTAAGTAAACTTGTTTTTAAACAAAGTCTCAATAGGCTACGCTACAACTCCAAGTTTTAATAAAAGACGGCACCACGTTTGAGTCTTGCAAAGCAACTCTTTAAAAAAGTAGTATCTGAGGAGCCATATTTCACTCCAATTAATTTTTTAGCAACTTTTCTTGAAGTTGAATTCATAATAAAAAAGTAACTATCTTGGAAAAGAAGCAGAAGACAGGTTATCATCTTCCTCGCGTTGTCCCGGCATTTTGCCACGGCTTATGGGAGCCGGGGGTCCGCTTGTCAACTAATCCCAGTAATTGGCGTGGGCACTAGTTTTTACGAAAGTGACTGCCATCTGACCTTGCAAGTCGCACGCTCTTACATGGGCCACCAGCGCTTCAAATAAAAAAGTGAATTCATAATAAAAAAGTAACTATCTTGGAAAAGAAGCAGAAGACAGGTACTTATAAAAATGATACTCTTTATTTATCAGTCTGTCGTAAAGTCTTGGAAAATATTCGAAAGCGTATCTTACTCGAACAATAAAAAGATACGTAATCCATAGGCCTTGGAGTAGGAGGACTGTAAATCTCTTAAGACATAGAAAACCTATTTTCGTTCCAGCAAATCCCTTAAACCTACGGCAATATCACAGAATAACTAATAGTACTACCGTACAGAAAATTCACTCCTTCACAAAAGTCAGATTTAGGTATAAAATTACATCTATATCGCCGCCTGCATGCAAAATTGAAACTTATAACCGCGCACGAACCGTGAATCTCCTTTGGGCGCCGCAGTTTTATGACCGACACTCACAGCTCGGCACGGGGTTATCACTTGACAAGTTTTTATACCTATACCCACTGATTTATTATTTTTAAGATAAATATGTAGGAATTACAAACGTTGATTATGTAAACATACATTTTTTATCCGGAGATAGTATGTCTGATTCTCACGGAAGTAAGTTTCGAAGCCATTGTGTATTTTCAATTTTGCGCGAGCGCCACGTGACACGACTATCGTGCACGCCGAGCGGCAGCCCACTGCCATACGCCTGTCTGATGGGCGCGCCGGCCAAATATACCTAAACTGCGGAGTGACACCCCCCTGGCAATATGTTAAACTGGAACCTAATATCACAGCATAGGTTTACTACTTTGTCTTTTGGTATAAAAAGTTTAAATAGTATGTATGTAAACAAAAGTTATTTGTAGGCAGTGTTGGCCGAAACGTTAATGCAATTGAAAATGTTGGCCATTAACCATTATAAATTGAACCGTAAACTGTAATCGCCTGTTACGGTTTAAGGTTCAATTTATAATGGTTAATGGCCAACATTTTCAATTGCATTAACGTTTCGGCCAACACTTTTTGTAGGTACCTATTCATAAACACTTTATTTTACTCAAAACATGCCAACATTACAATCAGTTAACCTTTGAGCAATTAAGTTAAAATCAAAATGAGGTTTCAATTGTTACATACAATTGGATGGCCTGTTATTATTAAACAATTTATTTTGTATGTGTTTCGGTAGAAAATCTAAAACATTTAAACCATATATTATATAAATCACAAACACGGATAAATTACTTGTAATATAATATTTTTGATTAGTAAGAAAACAGAAAATGGAAAAAACTGCACCTATTTTCTCCTTTTCAAGTCTAGGTAGCAACAATTTAAAAATACAAATATGTACAGCTCAGAGCATCGTTCAGCTAAATAAACAAACACAAAAAACAAAAAAAAACATACAAAAAAAAAATTCATTTCTGTGCATGTTTATTTATAAAATAAATATTATAAATAAACATGCACAGAAACACTTGTCAGTCAACATAAAACATCATACGATAAAATGCTGGTATTGCCAATATTGGTAAAATTTTAATGTGACGCCATATCGTCGTGGCATTGCATTTAATCTACCGATCTCAAATGCTGGTATTGCCAATATTGGTAAAATTTTAATACGACGCCATATCGTCGTGGTATTGCATTTAACCTGGACATCTAAATTTACCTTTCATTTGTTATTTAACTAGACTCACCTGAAGGAACAATATAAATAAACTAGAGTTAAAGGTCGCGTAAAAGTCCGGGAAAGGCAAGTCAGTAAGTGGGCATAAGAGAAACAAACAGCTCTTACCGTGCTCGTTACGCGAACTGCATGCACTTAGCACCCGCGGAGTAACATTTAAGACCGCTCTCCGCGACGATAAACGTCTGAAAGCTCACTCAGTAAAGTACAATTCAATATTAAATTGATTCAAATGAGCCTTCATTAATAAGAATGTACACTATGTTTTGTACCCGTTTTATACAGCTCAGTAGCTTCGCTCTAAATGAAATTACTTACCTATCTATTTAAAAAATATTTTTATTCCTTGATTTTTCTTCATTTAAGACGGAAAGCCAAAGCATTATAGGTAGGTATGTAGTTGTAGGTACTTGTAGTTATATTGGTGCAATATTTTCTAGCACAGTGACGGCAGGATCAAGTGTCCCGCTGGCTGCACCATTAATCTAGCTGGCTGATGATAATGTCTGTCCTCGAGCACAGACCGGTGAGATTGATGAACACTTCAAAAAATATTACCCTTAATTTAAGGAGCTGGCGGGAAATTAATTTCTGATAATAAGTACGTATAAAATTAAAGTATTAAAATTATTTTGTCTGATTATCATAGAATTTGCTCCCAACAAAATAGTAAATGTTATTTAAATTGGCTAGCTTTTATGTAGATTATCCTCGGATAGCTAATTCTGCGGAGGCGTAGGTATATAGGACGATTTCCCAACTACGCTATTTAGTAAAATAAGCTTTAAATATTGAATGAGGCTCATTCCAATATACCCGTAGCCCAACAAAAAAAACCGGCCAAGTGAGAGTCGGACTCGCGCACAGAGGGTTCCGCACCATCAACAAAAAATAGAGCAAAAAAATCGTGTTTGCTGTATGGGGGCCCCCCTTAAATATTTATTTTATTTTATTTTTAGTATATGTTGTTATAGCGGCAACAGAGATACATCATTTGTGAAAATGTCAACTGTCTAGCTATCGCGGTTCATGAGATACAGCCTGGTGACAGACGGACGGACGGACGGACAGCGAAGTCTTAGTAATAGGGTCCCGTTTTTTACCCTTTGGGTACGGAACCCTAAAAAGAACTTAAAGGGTAACGAAGGTTCGAGGGTAAAAAGGTACAGCCCCGTAATATAGTATAAATAATAATCAGTGCCGGTTTTAATTTAGATTAAAAGCATACTTCAATTTTCGACAGATAAACTCGTGAAACTCAAGTCGATCGAGTAACCCGAGTGAAGCGATAGTAATAAATCTTTTGATCCGTTTTCCCGGCCGACTTTTAACAACAAATTGATTAAACCCACGGGCCGCTCGATCTCCCGACCGCCGCCACCGACCCTTTCCTTTTGCGACACCCAAGAAAAACATTTATTATCGCTCGACTTTTACTCTTTTACTCTTTCTTACCGTCACAGAACAAACTCTTTATACCGCTACATCTTTTTCAGGACGGCAAAAGCTCAATGAGAACCTATAAATCGCGGAAATCCTCTTTTGTTACCGACGACTAAAGATTGTCATCAGTATTGGCATAAAGAGAGTAGGTAACTTTAAATCTTAAAACTCCTGAATAAACGTTTTTATTCAGGAGTTTTATTAGAGTATTATTAAGTAAATACTTATTAATAATAAAACTGATTTAATTGTAAACTTTCTTGATTTATCAAACTTTGTATGTTATTAAACGTGGTTAATCAAAGATTCGTAAGACAGATAACTTTTGATTTGATCACTGCTATTTTACTGCACTATTTTTTTCACAAACTGCTGACACAATAATTCGTAAATAGTTTGGCCCAAATACTTTTTCCTCGTAGGCTGCGATTGGCCGACTAACGATTTATGTATTCCCTTCTGCTTTATGTTTAGCTAGCCTTTTATAGGCCTTATTTTATTTTATCCCTGTATAAACGTTTTATCGTATTAGTAAGTAGGTACCTACTTACACCAAAATTAAGCTTAGCGGAAAGGAAATAATACCAGGTTTTTTTCGTGAACATGCATACTACAATCATTATTATTCAGGTAGTTAAATAATGAAAGTGTACCTATTTCATCACGGGCTACACCTAAATACTGAAATATGCCTCTGATACACTTATCACTACCTGAAATTATCTTACCTTAATAATTAATGTCGTCATACGCCCGTCCCAATGGTCGATAAACGTATAATGAAGTACCCAGGTATGTATCTATACTACTAGTACTAATATATCGATACCCATTGCATATTAAGTTAGTAATAATACAAACGCTATTAGGTTAGGTACATAACTATGCGCAAACACTCGGTCGTAGAATTTAACCCGTGTTCGTCCTTACAATTTGCCCTATGGGACCTTAATCTGAGAGCTACGATCCTACGATCCCTCAGAGCACATTCTAAGACCATTGTGTAGTGTTCTATTTCCAAATGTTTGGTCCTATATATTGCCTACGAACCAGCTAGGTTATTCCCTAGATCCTAAATTGTAATCGATCGCTATGCTATAACTTATAAAAATTATAAGTAAATCAGTCAGCCTTGAATCCGGCTTAATTTTTTTGAAGTGAAAACTTCTTTAGCGGCGCTGTGCACTTTTTGAGGTGGGGAAAAAATGTTAAACTCGAGACAGCGTAAGACGATCACGTGACCGTAAGACGGACACGTGACCTGATCGAAAAAGTGTTACATGTAATGTCATTGAGTTTTTCTTTATTGATTTAAATGCCATCTAGTGAGTTTCGCTCTAACTGGTATTAATATAACTAGAGTACTAACAATGATGTGCTTAGGGGTTTCAAGTAATTAACGCTAACGCTAGATGGCGTTAACCTCAAAATTATAATAATGCATTTTGCAATAGTTATTAAGTTTTCACTTCTGCCGGCACTCCCTGAGTGCAACCGGTTGTTTTTTTTTAATGTATTTATAATCAGCCAGTTTATACAATTATAGATTAGCAGATATAAAACCTTGCTTAACGTTTGCATTTGTTAAACAAATCTAGTAACCTGGCAGATCGTAGTCAAATGATATGATATGAGCAGCTAATCGCGTGTGTTTTTTATCAGTTGGTATTTCGTAGCTGCCTACCTCACATTCCAGGCGGCCTTGTTTATCCTCCCCTTGTTTTTTGTTTTTTCACTGAACCGACGGATGTTAGCATGGATGCATCTGCTTTTATGTGCAAAAACGTTTGGGCTGCACTTCCCGCGGGGCAGTGCGGCTGTAGTTAACGATTTATTTCCTAAATATAAATATATATATGACTGAGAGACGAACTGACAAAATATAAAACTTTGTTAAAGTTGAATATAAGTAAATTAACATGAGAAAGGGCTTCATATATATAAGAATTTACGAAACTGAAAAAAAAGTATTAAAGCCATCAGAACCGACCGACCAAATAAATATTTAGAGTTAGACCAAGAAAAGTCTGCAACGATTTTGATATCATAGGTACGCAATGCAAGTGTTATTTATACGTCATAATTTCATAGAAGTTTCATGTTTAAAATAACATTTGCAACGCATGTGCTATAAAAAAAACCGTTGCAGACTTATCTTGGTCTAACTATATATTGTTAATGGTTGTAACGCAGAAATACTATTAGGCGATGCGACATCCCCCAATACCGCAAACTAATACCCCCCATACTAATGAATTTAGTTTGAAGTGTTTGCTGAATAAGTAAAACCATTTTCGTTAAAACTTTATCAAAATGAATTGCTTAGTTAGCATTATATTTAGACTAGTAAATCATCTCTGATTAACTACTGTCGTGACAAACGAAGATTGGCGCAGCCTCTTCAGATAGATAAGTGAATTTATTACGTTTATTAATTTCTTACCCGTTTTATTTCAGTTAGTTGATATTTGTTTCCTTAATATTATCTCTTTACCTAAAATGAATGTATAGCTTCATAATTGACCAATTATGTTGCTTTATTGGACTTGATTCATTAAAGCATTTGGGAACAATTACCTCCTTTATTAGGTACTAGTCTAAATGATAATGAAACCAAAACCTTTGTAACTTCAAAGAAAGCCCAAAAGAATGATACTATATAAAAAGCGGCCAAGTGCGAGTCGGACTCGCCCATGAAGGGTTCCGTATTTAGGCGATTTATGACGTATAAAAAAAAAACTACTTACTAGATCTCGTTCAAACCAATTTTCGGTGGAAGTTTACATGGTAATGTACATCATATATTTTTTTTAGTTTTATCATTCTCTTATTTTAGAAGTTACAGGGGGGGGGGACACACATTTTACCACTTTGGAAGTGTCTCTCGCGCAAACTTTAGAAAAAAGTTTAGAAAAAAATGATATTAGAAACCTCAATATCATTTTTGAAGACCTATCCATAGATACCCCACACGTATGGGTTTGATGAAAAAAAAATTTTTGAGGTTCAGTTCGAAGTATGGGGAACCCCAAACATTTTTTGTTTTTTTTCTATTTTTGTGTGAAAATCTTAATGCGGTTCACAGAATACATCTACTTACCAAGTTACAACAGTATAGTTCTTATAGTTTCGGAGAAAAGTGGCTGTGACATACGGACGGACAGACAGACGGACAGACAGACAGACATGACGAATCTATAAGGGTTCCGTTTTTTGCCATTTGGCTACGGAACCCTAAAAAGGCACCAACTAACCAATAGATTTGAATTTGAAAATAGTTAGACATGTTTTTAAAACCTTATTCGCAAACTAAATGCATCTCATTTAAAATTAGATAAGAATTCACGCCATCATTCATTAGCTAGATACACGTGGAATATATAGTTCTGTCAGGTACGAGGGTGGCGATCGACAAGGTAATTAATCTGTTTAAGATTAACCGAAACTCGACGGAGTCCTTAGCTACGGGTATATTTGGAGTCGGAGATTATAACCTTGTTACCTAAACCGCTGCTGGTGAGCTCACGGCCGACTAATCTAAATGCTAGCCTTAGTAACGAACATGCACCAAACAGGTTAAAAAAGGTATATCTATACAGCGAGGGAAGGCCTAGGTAGCACGCTTAGGTAGCTTGATGATCTGGTAAAAATCTGCAGGGAAGCGTTGAATAAAGGCAACGCACAACCGGACGGTGACTAAATTGTAATGTTTTGCCACTTTGAAAAATACTTACATTACAAAATTATAAAGGCATTTCAAAAATAACTATGAATTTTTAATCAGTGACTCATGACAAGGGTACTGGTTATCAGATTGAATTAGATTTCGGTAAGATTAAGACGAGATGAATTCAGATCCTTATCTCAATATGAAGGAGTAGTGAAAAGACGATAAAAGGGGAGAGGGATTATCGTGAAATTGGGCCGCGACGCTGGGTCTGAAGTTCAACAGGTTCGTTAGTGGGCCATTCTATGTAGGTCGGTTCATTTATATTTATGAAAAAATATACCGTTTATACACATTCCCAATACGACATGGGTCTAAAAATACTTAAGTAGGAAAAATGATTATAAATAGTCTATAAGTAGGACGTGTATATGTAGATTGCGAAAAAAATACTTACAATTTGGTTAGCATCCTTATTTGTAGTCGATGACCCCGTTTGCTCACGAGGCACAATAACACGAGCACAATAAGCATGAATGTTTTCTAATTTTTTTTTTTCAATATTAGCTACCTATATAATACATTGCCATTAAACTTTTAGCATTACAAATGGTCTCATTTACGAATCGCGAAATAAAAGCTTAGTAGGTACTATAAAATGTAAGCACTGTTCACATTTGGCCTTTTCCTTGATTTATGGAACAGCGGCATAAACATTCGACAGTCTCGCAGTAACATTTGACTCGTAATTAATCACACACGTAAACACAGCAAATAACACGTCGTCGCGGAAAAAACGATACACGAGGAAAGGTATCAGAACACCCTTATTAATCTTCCGTCGCTGAGCGCGTGGGCTATGATACTTTGATGTTTTTACAATTGTTAGAATATGAATATTTAAGCCTCACGGCGTAACATTTGACGTAATATTTGACGTATCTTAAAGTTCGAATTTGAACTTTAATATACGTCAAATATTACGTCTAGCTCTAGATACGATATGGATTCGATATGCAAGTGTCAAACGTGACGTTTTTCTTTGAAGAAACTTAGATAAAAGACGTATCTTAAAGTTCGAATCGGGCCGATTGGTTGACCGAATCGAGCTGTCAGTTTGTACGAGTAGTTTTTAACACGCTTGCTTTAGGTCGACCTGTATGTAACTATGTACTATGTAATGGAATCTTGCAAGTTACATTTGATCCACTTCCCGGTTTCCGATTGAGCTGAAATTTTGCATACACATGTAAGTCGGGTGACAATGCAATATTATGGTACCATCGAGCTGATCTGATGATGGAAACAGTAGGTGGCCATAGGAGATCTGTGATGAAACAACGCAACCTAATTGTGTTAGGGGTTTTTAGAATTGTCTCGATGAGTATTAGTTGTCTGTCGTAAGAAAAGTACAGTCAGCGATAAAATCTTGTACCAAAAATGAATTTTTTGCCAAAAACTTATTTGAGACCGTTTCTAATTTAACAATTTGTTATGGGTATGAACTGGTTTCGATGCGTCCTTGAATATATAATTTTATCTTCTTTGTGATTGGCGCGCATATCGCGCACGACCTTCTCTTAATTACATTTCATTTCATGCACCAATTAAAAGATCAAAACCGTTATAAATTGTTAATTCAAAATCGGGCTCCGTGTGTCTGTGAGCTGTAGACCTTTCAAACCACCACGCCATTCTGAAAAGCTTCCAAAACTTTTTTACTGAGAATCGGTAGAGAACTGCAAACTACAGAGGAGAACAGTCTCTCTTCGCTCTCGCTCAGTCGAATAGATCCATTTTAAATTTAAGCTAGTTATTAATTTAGTTTAGTAGTTACCACTGTATAATATATATATATATATATTATGTAAATAAATAAATCATTACTTACATATATTATGTAAATGTTTTTATGTTTAGGTCTGTCGTCATCGAGTCCTGACTCACTCGCTTTCCTACACGTTTCACACACACACACACACACACACACACCCTACAAGCATAACTTACTACTCTTACACCTTGTCACCCTCTCAGACATAATTTTAATTAGGTTTAGGTTATCCAATCTGTTACTCTTTTTTATAAGCCCCAAGATACAGGCTCAGCCTAGTTTGGGGCTTACCGGACACCTTTCTGCATGCGTATTTCTTAGTAGTTAAATAAAATGTATTCTTATTCTTATTATCAAGTTATGTTGTATTACCTACTTAATAGAAACGTATTATATTGTGTTACGCATCCATGTCACCGGCAATATCTTTAAAGTGAGAATATAAAAGTTCTAACTTATATTTTTGTTTAATGCAATCTGAATCTTACTTCAGTTTCAATAGAGTTGATATTGTTTATAAAATGCTAATGCTATTATGAAAAATCTTACACTACGTCAGCCGTCGTTGAATGAAACTAGTTCTTTCGTAACGAAATAAACTTATATAAGAACAAATTGTTTGATCATAGAAGTGTGCATATCACATTTCATTCCTCTTACATGCCAGTTTCGTGCCACTTATATCTTTCAATTATTCCGAATCGAGATACATATTGTATCACGCGGTAAATATGTCGTTTTGTTCCCATGTGACACAATATACTATGCAGGTTATACTTACTTACTTACTTGGCTGGCGCGATGACCCAAAATGAGTGTTGGCCTCAGGTTATGCTGCTCCACAATTTTAATTTGCATGCAATTAAATCGATTGTAACTAGGGCTTGCAATTCGAATATTCGAATTTGTCGAATATTCGACCTGTTTTGATATTCGAATATTCGGCCGCTCAGGTTTCGAATATTCGAATATTTTTTATTACTATAAAAAATCTATTTCATCAGCTGTAGTTACAGTTTCTGTGTGTTTTCCGGGTATTTACAGTGAATGAGGAACGGTAGGTAACCAAATACGAAGGAAATAATAGTTTTACTGTATTCCTCTCGATATACTTCGTGAATACAGTGAAACCTAACCTAACTCAATTTCAAAGAAGACGAAATCAAAAAGGATGTTATTTTTACGGCGCATAAGTTTTAAGTTAAAGGGTCATTCTGTTTATTCAGTACATGCGTACGTTAAGCTAATTTTTGAAGTCTAAACCTTGCCAATTATCGCAATTGTCAAATTTGATCATACACCAAACCTGCCCAACTAGGTAATCTAACCATGCACCTTTAGCTGACGAATAATCCACCCAGTAGTCAACTAACTTTTCCCTTAAATATTCCAATATTATATAATTAGCCGACCATTAGGAATAAAAACTTGCCAAAACAAATAAAGTGAATAATAATTCCAAATACAATGGAATTAAAGGCCTTTATACAGTCTGAGTGACTACAAGTTAATTTAAATCGGATAATAATTACCTACTAAAAATATATCTTACATACTTACCTAGGTGTTTGGATGGTTAAAGTTATATTATTTCACGCAACGACGCATTTATAATAAAAGTTTTATCTAGAAATATTGAATAGGTACGTCTAATTTTGGCGTTTTACTTGTTTTTATAAATGTGGGCATCTCATAGTAGGATGATAAAATCTAGTCAATTAAGTGGATTTCTGCAAAATATCATTAGTTTTAGCAATATGTGAAAAAAGCTTTTGAATAAAACGATAATAAACCGATTTCTCGTTCCTTTTCTTATTTTTTATAATATTCGAATAATTATTCAAATATTCGAATATGTCGTCAGAAAAAGTCGAATATTCGAATATCTGAAAGTTTCGAATATTTGCAATCCCTAATTGTAACCAATGTACTGGTGGACACTGTTGTCAAGATCGTAATCCCCACAGCGACCACCATGGGACAGGCGTAATCCCACGGGCCGAGTTAAGCCGTCGTGATGAATTGCGTGGGTCTTCCACTCGACTCGAGTCACATTGAGGCAAATTGCGATCGAATCATTAGGTTCTAGTGTAGAACCTAATGCGGCGTGGTAAGCACGGTTGCTACATTGTTTTATAGTAGTAATTTATTTATTTAAACTTTATTGCACGATAAAAATTGTACAAATGACGGACTTAATGCCTTAAGGCATTCTCTACCAGTCAACCAATGGATCAAACAGAAAACTTATACTTAGTGCAGGATTGTAGACAAAGAGAAGAAATATTTGAAACACAAATCAGGTTAAGTATTCTAAACAATATTCAACAATACAATAAAAGTTTACGTTGTTTGGTGGTAATTTTTGCACATGAACTAAACAGCGCGTTTTGTTGGAGAGCATAGCTGCGGATGACATTGTTCACATGTTCACATTCTGCCCGTATATTGTTAACGTGATGATGATGATGATGGTATCCTGTTATCCCTCATCAGGGACATAGGGCTCTCATCATTGTTAACATAATCATATTAATCATGATAAAACCCTTTTGACTCTCGGTTAACAATGCAGGACAAATCAAGTGATTTTAAATTTATAACATAAAAAGATATTATAGTCCTTAATCCTAAAACTTTCTAAAATCTTTCATTAAAGTTTAACTTTGCATTGCGCTTAAGGTATAATCCTGTCCGGACAGTTGGGTTTATTTATGTATGCCGTTATGAAGTGGGTCACCCTTCGGCCCTTGCTTTGAATATCATCCTAGGGAGTTCACTAAATAAAATATACAAGGAAATCTTACGGGAAAACACAGTCATGAAATATGACGCCACCACTGACAGGGATCTGATTTATTAACTACCTTTAAAGGCAAAGACGCATAATTTATATTTGCAATGTTTACATATTTTTTCTACTCCCGTACCCCCCGTTGTTTAACTGAGTCAAAAAATACTCGTGGCGTCTTTATTAACAATTTTCGGCTTCGCCTCAAATTGTTACTCACGCCACTCGCCTTTTTTGACCTCTCTCAAACAACGGTTGCATAAAATACTATAACTGCTGGCTGTTTATGTGGGTATCAATAAATCTTTGACATTATACCCACTACGATCGCGTAGGAAAAAGTATCTCAAAAGAATGCTATTGAAATTCCCTTCTATTACCTATTGGTACTAATAATTTTATAGCCCTTACTGCTCACTGGCAATAATATCTCGGGTGTATTTTTTCTCACAATATCTATATATAGGTTAATAGTGATATGTGGTAGTAAAGTAATTCATAAGTTGTCCTCAACTACAAGAAAAATGGTGAAAATCTCACTATAATATATTGTTCCCACATAAAACATTCGGTACATGCCGCTCCCCTAATTTCTCAGACGTAATTGAATAGAGGAAATTAACGAGAATTAATACTAAGTGAAAGTGTACTCGTTAGTGGTGGAGTGAGGCGGCTTACGTCGTAGCGGCCTTAGAGTTTCTTAGAGCTTTAGAAGTATGCCGTGAATACCATAATAGCCGGTTTAGACTCGCGGCTCGCGGCTCGACTCGCGGCGCGTCTCGTGGCTCGCCTCGAGCGCGTAAGCCCGTCGAGCTAATGATTACACTCTCGCCTCGTGGCTCGTCTTGTGGCTCGTCCCGTGACTCGTAAGATCGTCGAGCTTATATATTTTAACTAATTATACTAACAGCACGGCATAAGGTTTATAACCGAATGACAAGCCGAACGCGAGTGTGAACGCAAGCGCGCGTCCCGCGCGAGCCCCTTAGGCTCGTGCCCAAAAAACGGTTACATATCAGAATACCGAAAACTGATTTACCTAATGTTGAATCACCTATGCTTGATTCACCTATTTTTAAATTACCTATCGATAATTTTACCTAAACATTGACTGACCTAAGTTTATAATACCTAAGCTCAAATAACCTAATGGACGAAACACCTAATGCACGATATACCTAATACACGTTTTACCTACTGCACGTTTC
This sequence comes from Cydia amplana, assembly GCF_948474715.1. Taxonomy (NCBI): domain Eukaryota; kingdom Metazoa; phylum Arthropoda; class Insecta; order Lepidoptera; family Tortricidae; genus Cydia; species Cydia amplana. The sequence goes on along the minus strand of NC_086074.1, from coordinate 6,866,708 downwards.
ACCTAAAGCCGATATACCGAATGGACGTTTCACCTAAAGCTGATATACCTAATGAACAATGTACCTAAACTTGATTTACCTAATGGACGAAAACCTAAAACTGTTAAACCTATCGAACGAAATACCTAAAGTTGATATACCTCCTGAACGAATTACTTAATGTCGATATCCCTAATGCACGGCATACCTAAAGTCTAAATACCTAGCACAAAATTCATATCATTTTTCCGAATGATCCAGTGGCAACTCCACCCAATAAATCGTATGATTTCCCAACCTTACAGAAACTGTTTGTTTGGATAACAACTTAAAAATACACTTTTAGAAACGCTACGTTTTAGGTAGTAGAATGATTTCGTAAGTGTAATACAAAACACAAAAACTTTATTTTTGTAAGCTAACATCATGACGATGAAAGTAAAGTCGGTTTTGGCACTGTTTGGTCGCAGTTAACCTAACACGCTCCTCCTCGCTTTGCTCGTCGTCGCACCTATCTCGACTCTGTCAAATGACTAGACCTTATATTATAATAAAAAATAGTAAGCCAATTGAATGATTTGGCTAAACAATTTATACCAAATGTTCTATGTCCTAATAATATTCTACTAAACAATAATTGACCGGAGCGTAGCGAAGGTCTACGTTTTGACTCGGGCATTTTGCTTTTGTATGTCCGGATGTTCTCCTCTACAGGTCACAATTCTCAACCGATTCTTGTGAAATTTTGTGGCCAGATTCTATGAGTAAATAAAACAATTTTGTCGATCCCGTTTTTGGAAATTTTCAAAAATGGAGGAGTTGTGATACCTCGCGCTTAAACAAATAGTCGTATCGATATCATAAGAGTATTTTCTTTTTGAGACATATTTACATAGTAAATGGCAAAAAATGCAGAAAAATTGTATTGCTGGTTTAGGCGGTATTTAGATATTTAGTTTGTACTCGAGAATAAGTAGCGGAATTTCGTCAGCTTAGCTAAGAACTATCATGGCGCATTTTGTAAACAATCGCTTTTTGTTTGCACACAGAAAGTCTAGGTTCGATCCCTAGTAAGACATACCTTTTTGTATTTTTTTTCACTTAAACTTCGTATTTTTTTTAATAAATTAAAATGAAAAATGAAAATGAAAATGAAAATATATTTATTTAAGATAAGTAGGTACAATACACTTAAGTAATCTATATTTACAGACTTATTCGCTAATTTATTATGTAAGGAACTTATCTTAACGTGCGATGCAAATTCGGTATCGGTGGTCCCCGCACTAGGCAAGCCTGTGTCGCGGAGGCCAGTACTCGGTGTGGTACAGATAAGGTAAGGTCGGTTGACACAACAGTCAAGTGAAAAAAAAAACTAGTATTTTGGAAAATATGTACAGGAAAAACAAAAATTATAATACAGATAAATATAATAAAATGTGAGCTGCGAAATAACCTACTGCAGAATACTGAATCTGTTACTATTAACTCTTAATTAACTACAAACAAAAGATTAAAGAAGCATACGGGGAAAATAAAATTAAAGTAGACAATTATTAATTTAAGTGAACGCGTGATAACTCCAATTTAGTGAACTTACTTAAGTAACTCCTCCGTTTCATCGTACGACAATCCGGTCAACCAGTTTTTCAATAGCCGTTTCACCTCATAAACTGAGCTGTCCTTAATTTGACACCTTTTCACGACTCTATTGTAAATAAAACTTGAGATGTATGGGTCAAAACGACTAGCAAAAGCACTCTGTACCTCTGGCGTTTGTGTACGAAACACTCTTTTTTGTAGCATAAGTGCATAGTCATTAGAAGTCATTACAGATTTGTGTTTTCGTAGTAATATTTTGAAAATAAAAAGTTGACGCACTGTGAGTATTTCCACTTCATTGTATAGACATACTGTTGGGTATCTGAATGGTTTCTTCAGCATTGTTTTGAGCACGGCGCGTTGTGCTCTTTCGACCTCGATAAGCACAGTCTTTCCGGCACTACCCCAACAAGTGTTGCAGTATGTTAAGAGGGACTGACATAGCGCGTAGTAAACAGTTTTAAGTGTGAGTATATTAGCTGCATTTCTGAGAAGACGCATAATGTAACAGACTTTCCTTACTCGCCCAGATAAAGCGGAGATGTGATTTTTAAAGTTGAGGTTGTTGTCGATTAACACTCCTAAGTATTTCAGGCAGGCTGTCCCGGATATGGTATCACAGGAGCAGTCAATACAATGATTTTTGCAGGTGTGGACTTTTATGTCTTGTTCGGTGGGTGGTGATGAAGAAAGAGTTTTGTAAAAGCATAGGTATTTGGTTTTGTCAGTGTTGAGAGTTAGGAGGTTTTTTTGCATCCAGTCGGCGACCTGCGCCATTCCCAATTCTGCGTTCATGAAGGCATCCGTCCAGGTAGGTCCACGGAAAATAATTGCAGTGTCGTCAGCGTAACACAGAACTTCCGCGTTTGTCAGGGGAAGCTTATGCAGATCATTCATATACAGTATGAAAAGGGTGGGCCCGAGAATACTACCTTGTGGTACACCAAAGCGTACATCTTGGTAACTGCTCGATTCTTGGCCTATATGTATTCTCTGTTTTCTACCTGTCAAGTAGCTCTTAAACCACTCTAGTGGTAATCCTCTGATACCGTGCTTGAATAGCTTGTTGAGTAGTAGTGGCACGGACACAGTGTCGAAGGCCTTTGCCAGGTCTAAAAATACTCCAACGCAACCCTCTTTTTTATCTAGACATTTCGCTACGGACATAGTAAGCAACCTGACAGCATCTTCAGTTGATTTGCCCTTCCTGAACCCCAACTGACGGGGAGAAAGAAGATTGTGAGATTCCAGATAAGTGACTAAGCGCTTGTTGACGATTTTCTCGAGTATTTTTGAGAATGCACAAAGGAGCGAGATAGGTCGGTAAATCTTTGTATTGTTGATTGATCAAACCGCTGTGTGGCGCTGTCATCGTGCACGGTCCCAATAAGCTATGCTCGCGAGGTCTATAGCTCACAGAGCCACTAGTTATATTTTTGATTTTGATTTAAGGTATTTTAAGTGCATTAACTTCAGGTATCTCGTGCATTAGGTGTATCGAATTTAGGCAATTCGTGCAGTAGGTATGTTAACTTTAGGTAATTCGATCATTAGGTATACCGACTTTAGGTAATTCGTGCAGTAGGTATGTTAACTTTAGGTAATTCGATCATTAGGTATACCGACTTTTGGTGTTTCGTGTATTAGGTATATTAGCTTTAGGTATTTCGTGTAATAGGTAAATCGGTTTTAGGTATATCGAGCATTAGGTGTTTCAACTTTAGGTAAATCGACCATAGGTATTCTGAGCTTAGGTAAACCAATTGTAGGTGAAACGTGCAATAGGTAATTCGTTCATTAGGTGTTATGAGTTTAGGTTAATTGATCATTAGGTATTTAAAAAAATAGGTGAAACGAGCATAGGTGATTCAACATTAGGTAAATCGATTTTCGGTATTCTGATATGTAACCCAAAAAACCCCTCCTCCACGCGAGCGCGAGCCGAGCCGCGAGACGAGCCACGAGCCCACCGCTTACACTCACGTCTCGTGGCGCGGCTCGCGGCTCGGCTCGTGGCTCGCGCGAGAATGTAAACCACTTATAACAATTATACATCACGTACAATCAAAATAAAAAGGGTAGTTGGCGACACATACGGCATACTTGCCGTACCTATACATACAAGTTTCCTTTTTTTACATGCGCAGTTATAAAAGGTACTCGTATTCTAATATTAGGCGACAATACACCGTATTTTAAGATAAAAAGTTCTGTTATTACTTGACCTATTATTTATTCTGTGTTATCAGCATAGAATAGACAATGAAGATGTAACAGCGTGTCAGCGTCCTAATGGGAAACAATGCGGGCGCCTGATGCATCACACAAAGGACACGCTTCCCCGATTGACATGTTCATTAAGATGACCCCCCACGTTTCTGCGCAAACTGAAGGAAAAGTTGTATCTATACAACTAGGTCAAGCCTCAAGTTACCGTATAATAAGGAGAATGAATGGTATGTAAGTTTGTTAGCGCTATTTTTCTGAGCAAACAAAACACGACGCTGCCTGCTTATAAATGTTTGAATTTTATCTCATTGTCAACAGAGAAGGTGATACATCGCTATCGCTATATTTTGCGGGCAAATCGTGTGGCTAAACCAAATTTATGGGGGCCTAAAAGGCAACGGCCGTAATCTGTTTCATTACACTCGGAAATGACGCCTGAGCGTTTTGACTAATCCATTTGCGGGTATCCATCACTCATATTTAATTTTGGTTGCGTCTTTAAATTTTTGTCGCAACCTTCAATTTAACTTGTATTATGAGTTGCCTGATTGCTGGGTTGGTTGTTAGAGTTAAACATTTGGTAGCAGCCTATCTTGATGGTATTCTGTAATCTTCTACAAAATAAAGCTATAGGTACTATCGATTAGAAACGCTACAACCTATATTTCATACAAAGAGTTTAAACTTATGATGCGTATCAGTTTCAAAGAGAAGTTATAAATAAGGCTGTAAGCGGTATCCGTGGGTAGGTACACTTTTATACGGGTCACGATTCCTTTCATGCTTACCTTTAGCTGCAAAATCTTTGATCTTGTGTACCTATTAAATATTTATAGAAGTCTAAAAATAAACTGAGGTATAAAAATTGTATGAAAGTACGACTTACAATCATATATGTATTTGATTGTAAATATATATTTGTGGTAGTTAAAACTCAACAAGTAGATAAATAAGTTGGAACTTATATGCGGAATAGCAGTTGATTTTTAAACACACCTTAGGTAAAATAATAATAAATTAGAGATAAGCTAATGTGATATTGCTATTAAACCATCTGATATGAATCCTAGTTATTCGAAATAAATGATTAATGAATGAATGAATAGTTACTTTTGAATATCATTGCGGCAACCTGTCGGCATGTAGGTATGTATTTTTCAAAAGTATATGTAATTTATTATGCTACCACTTTTCTATATGTATGTACTAACTACTGTACTAGTTGGTGCCCAGGTTACTATGACTATGACTAAGGGCTCATTTAGACGGTGCGAGAACTCGCATGCGAGTTTCATTACATTGCGTCATTTGGTCGGTCGGCTGAATTGACGTAACCTCAATGGTCCGCAATGTAACTAAAATCGTATACGAGTTCGCGCGCCGTCTAAATCAGCCCTTAAACTCCTAAATCATGAATCCCTGGTGTTACCGTATTTAAACTCGTTTAAAACTAGTTTTCCGAAGGGCCTCATGAAAACTAGTTTCCGCAAAGTGCGTTGGTGGTGGCCACAAGGCCGTTCGGAAAACTAGTTTTAATTAGGGAATACGCGTTTTCACCAAGGCGATAGCTACCATTACCTATAACTACGAGCAAAAGCGCTCCGAATAATGAAATATATTTTTCAATTTGGAAATGTTTGAATGCCTACCCATGAATCCAGGATTCATGTTCGTTGATGAATATTCAGCATCGTGCGTGACATCGGCTGATTTGCATACTAACTGTATCAATTGGAGCAAGCCGAGGAAAGCTGTCTGCCCACGTTTGTGTCACGATGTGAGTATGGCGTAGATATGGAAATATTGTACTATTGTGTGAATACTACCTACTTAGTCCCTATGTAGGAGATACTTACATATACCAAAATATAGAATGACGAAGTAGCCAAGAGAGAAAGTATTGGTTATATTATAAAAGGATTTCACAACAGACCATTGATACCGTGTCCTTTTTGTTGTTATCATTGAGAACTTATATATAAGTAGACAGTTTATTTCATTGATCATGATTATTATTACAGTAGCAATACTAAAAAATACAGATAATACGTATGTTTCAAATATTTATTATATATCTTAAATCTAAAATCATACGCACCAATAAATAAGAGTGTATTTGCCTCCAATTTAAAGGATAAATTTTAAGAACTCAAAAAAGGGAAAATGTTTGACCGACCTAAGTATTCCGTAATACCATAGAGAAATAAATAAGACAAGAGTGCTCACTCCATACATCAGTTCAGACTTTTAATTTCAGTGTCTACATCTTGCATCGAGTAGCGGAACTATCAGTACTGCTACTTGACAATAGATGTAGCACCAACCGGAAAGCCTTATCTCAACAGCATAAGACTTTCCGGTCGACGCTACAGTTCCGCTACTCGATGCTAGATGCTAATTGTCTTTTTGGCACTAAAACTGATGTATGGAGTGAGCACTCTATGCATTTTTTTTCTCTATGGTAATACCTATACGTTGGCACGTTACCTGAATACACAATTTATGTTCCTGCTAAATCAGGAAAGGTCCGGAGATGACATTACATAATCTTTCTGAAAGGTAATATTTCTGCAGAGTTTCAAATCCTGTGAATATGACTCAGTTTGAGAGCTTTAGAAGACATTTTGACAAGGATAAATAAGTATTCATTAATCATTTGTAATAAAAAATATCTTTTACAGAAAATTATTGTTAGATAATCAAAATACATAATTAAGCTTATACTACCTTTAAAAGAATATATAAATATTATATTTTTTTTATATATAACTAATACCTAAGTAAGTTATATTTATTTGTCAAACCTTTTATTCTGTTTACTTAGGTGCAAATTCCCGTATCTACTAAGAGTAAAAGAAAAATGAGAAAATAAAAGATATTTTCAGATATTCCTTTAATGCTTCTGGATGTGTTGTTTAGATACATTAATATATTTGTATCATGTCCCACCATAATATCAAGACTATTAAACCGATTTTTGTCGATGAGATGTCAGTTACTCTATTTTCAAGAATAATTTTCAAAAAACCGCAGTCGAGATTCGGTTTTCAAACTTTTCACTTGTTGTTTTCTAAAGTACCTATATACATAAAGGGCCAAATTTTGTTCCAGTGGCCGTACGTATCTCCTTTAGGTCCGATTTAGACGATGCGAGAACTCGCATACGAGTTTCATTACATTGCGGGTTTTGATCGGTCGATTGAATTGGACGTAACCTGTATGTAATGGGCCGACGCCGGCCACTCCAAGGGACGCAGCCATGCGGTAGAATGAGATAGCAATATCACTTGCTCCCTCTAACGCATAAATGCGTCCCTTGGAGTGGCCGGCGTTGGCCCATCCTGTAGAGGAGCCATTAGGTGGCGAACTGTTGTCCGCAATGTAACTAAACTCGAATGCAAGTTCGCGTGCTGTCTAAATCAGCCCTTAATCTTCGGCTCGGCTTCCGCTGCACTGACGCACACACCCATACTGATCAACTACGTTATTAAATTGCTACGTTTTATTAAACCTTGTACGGGCAACGATATCAAACTGGCGGGGTTATTATCTATCCAGCGAAGACGCCTTAGTTTATATAGCGGATATGATGGTCGTTCTTGTCTACGTGACAGCGTGATAAAACGGTGTCCGTCACTTTCAATCCCGCGGTGTTAAAAAGTGACGGATATTTTATCACGTGGATAATGCCATATGAAAAAATGTTAAGTATTTAACTCTAGTTAAATGTATGGCGTGCTTTTTAAGAACGAACCGAGCAAATAATGTAAGTAGGTTATTAAGCATGGTCATACTTTGGATCATCCTAAACATATATTTCGCTCACTAACCTTTGCTACTGACTTTACTAATTAGTACCTACCTGGGCGTTTTTTTTTAAGTTGTCCCCTACACTTTTTTTTCAAATTTGGGATTTTTTATGTTATTTCTACTCAGAATCACGAGCTCTTTCTATCCTAATAGGAGAAAAAAGTGTCCTACGTTTTTTATTTCCATTCCGTCACCATTTTTCATAGACTTTGTATGGCGGTCGCGGAATGGAAAGATCGAATAAATGTATGGAAATTTTGGGATACTTTTTTTCTCCTATTAGGATAGAAAGAGCTCGTGATTCTGAGTAGAAATAACATAAACAATCCCAAATTTAAAAAAAAAAGTGTAGGTGACAACTTAAAAAAAACACGCCCACCTACCTTTTACACCCTAATTCGTCTAGACGCGTAGCATGCGATTTATGGCGATATTAAACTCAAGTGACCATGCGATAAAATTCCGCACACAAGCTAGCGTATTTCAAAACCTTGGAGGATATAATCAAACGGAGACACCATGTCTGTAATTTTCTGTACAAAACAGTCTGCCGATTTTTGCGGGGGAGGGGAACGTGAAATGTATGCGTAACGTAAAAATAGCCATGTCAGATAAAAGTCAGTCCATACATTGTGTTTGACCGTTGGCCGCCTATTTTCGACAGAGGGGAAAGCCCGTTAATGGCTACTCCGTTTAGTTGTATCCTCCAAGTTCAAAACGGATATTAATACCTACGAGTATTTATTATTAAGTATTTCACGTAAATCGCTTCGCTCTATAGCGCAGATATGTGTGGATACATAAATCAAATAGATACTGATTGTTGTCATCATATTTTGTGTATCTAATACGTCAATAGAATTGACATTAGCAACATTGAATATGCAACACATACTAAATTAAATTCAGTATCGCGTGGCGTATTATGTCGTATTGGCGAATTTGCGTTCATTAGGCGTCAACTCGCGAGTAACGAGTGTATACAGACTGTGATGCTATTCTTATTACTCACCGAGCAAGGGCGAGTCCAACGAACGTTCTAATTGCATAAATAGATTCCTAATTGTAGTACGAGTATAAGTACTTATACGAGTACTAGTTCCCACATGTATACTTGCCACATACGCCCGCCGTGAGGGTTAGAACGGTGTACGAAATGCGACTAAATTAAAATTGTAACAGATTTTAACATTGAAAACAGCATATCTAAAAGGACGTAGGTACCTATGTACGTAGTTTAATCAGGTTCATTGCTACGACGTGGCGCGTAAGACGTGGCACTTAGGTCTGCTTTGAAGAATACAAACCTAAAGACTATATGACTATGTTACTTTTATTGAAAGTTCCATAAGACCATCCCATCCAGTCTTGGTATTATTATTAATATTAACTTATCATCTTTATGGTATACTTACTTGCTTCCAAATTCGTGTCTATAACCGTACTTCGTATCGTTTACATAGAGGGTTTACCGCGAGAATTTAAAATCACAATTTTGCTATTTGCCTCTCTATCCCTCGAATATGCAAGAGTGATAGCGAAATAGCGGCGATAGAGGCAGATAACGAAATTTTGATTATCGATTTTCTCGGTAGACCCTCTGGTTTTCCCTGGTTCTCCATTTGCCAGCGCTCGCGCATCAATGTAGAATACACGAGCGGTGCCGCGACGTTGCGAATTGCCGAGTTAATTAAAAGCTTGCGAATATTCCTTTTAAGGCTGGTCGCCAAGAGAGCGTTTTGAAATTAAAACATTTCGAGTCCGCCCAAATTAAGACCGAAATGAAATAATTTGGCAAGCCCAGTGGCAAGCTCTCGTTTGCCAAATCATTTTATTTCTAACTTCATTTGAACGCACTCTGTATTTAACCATTGTTTTGTTATGTGCTTTATATAATATTAGTAGGTATTGATGCTCTTTTAGTATGTACTTATCTTATACGTCTTGGAGTATATGTACACATAACATATACAAATATGTGTATGTGTCAACTGCAAACATTATTACAAGCGTAGAAAACTCTCGAGTTTTGTACACGTCATATTCAATGATGAACAGGTCTACCGCGATATAATTTCATTAACATTTTTACCATGACCAAAGCTGGTGCAATCCAACTGAAACGTCGGATTTAAGGTAAAAATAATGAAATTATATCCATTCATATCATTAAATATGTTTTACGCATTGCTAAATCTTGCATGCCCCCACATCTAAGAATATATTATTATCTTATAAGAACGTATATAACATTTACACAGTTTCATTATTACAGTGAGCACTCGACCCAAGAAAGGCGAACACGCGGAGCGAGCACTGAATAATTACAGCTTTTCCACACCCCTGCGGCTGTTATAAAAACATCGGAATATCCTATAAGTAAAAGATAATTTCTCTTCCAACGCCTTTTAAATTTTATGGTTATTACTGTGGCATTATTTTAAACAAACTTCGCGCACCGGAAATTTGTTAATGAGAGTTAGTTGAAAACGTAATAAGCTTATAGGATAGGTCTCTGAAGTCAAGTCTGTTATTTGAAACTGTAGGAAAATTTCAGAGAATCGTATTAAATTCATGCACTGAAAATTTCACAGAATCGTATTTGTATGAATTAAAAATGCTTTGCACTTTCTATTGCAAAACCTGGAGGCCAATTTGCACTATTAGGGTAACATTCCATTTCTGACCGCAGCTGCACTACTGGTACTGAACGCGTCGGTGTTACTGTCAATTTCCATAGTAAAATGAACAGTAGTGCAGCTGCGGTTGGAAATGGACTTCACCTTTAGTTTGTGTGGGGATGAATACAATGCAAAACCAGCGTTAAGCCTGCCTCAAACATGAGGGATAGACTTTAAAACGTTCTCTTATTGACTCATGCCGATTGTACGGAGCAGCATTGTTCTCATATTCGAGTAATAAATCTCATTTCATTAATATAAATATACTTTCAACTTCAAAGTTTTTACAACCTGGTTTTCACTACCCCTTAAAAATTACAGCCATATTTTATAACAGATTGGATTAAACATTACCTTCTCACTAACGAAGTTTATCTATGAAGATGTTTTGCTCCAGTAAACGAGGTTCCTAGAATCTACTCACGTGTACACAAAATGGAAATTAGTTATTTTAATAGGTAGGTACCGTGTTGTTTGTTAACAAGCCATATTATAGCCAAGCTAATTTCACAACAGTTTCATGGTTGCTTATAATAGATTTTCTGCCAAACTAGGTAACTTAAAGCTTAACGGATCAATGTTGGGAAAATAGCATTTTTATTTAAAGTAAATAGGAATTGAGCAAATTAGGAGTAATTTATACAAAGTTAGCTTATTAACTACATCAACAGATTTTGTGTATTCAGCAACCGATAAAGCTATAAATATATATATGTCGGAGCGAGACACCAGAAAGACGTATTGCAGCATTACAGTTCATACTTTAGACGCCTGTATAAAGTCGATTAGCAATGTTTGGCTACGTATTATTTGCTTGTAACGAAATAATAAAGTTGCGTAGTGAATAACGCCACCATCTATTGGCGTATTGTTGAACTAAAATGACAGGTAGAAGGCTTTGGAACGTCAAGATGTGTATCTTGAGTGAACGTAGGCACGAGCAGGCAATTTTGTCGTTATGTTGGTAGACTGGTCAGGCAGGTTTGCCAACCTGAATTGGAGGCGGGAGTAGTTAGCTCCGCCGCTGGTACCTTCTTCTTGATCGGACCGCGCTAGAGATCGGACGTTAGCCAAGCTCGTGCCTAATTCGCTATGTTCCTGAAGGCTTATACCTGAAGGATTATTCTGAAAGCTTATAGATTCTCACGTTCTTTGACCGTTTAGCTAAGTGTTTTATTCCAAGTGTTATTTTGATTTCTTATGTGCCATTAGAAGCTTACTTTTGTAAAATAAAGATTTGAACGATTTCATGTGATCTTTTTATTTTGAATCAAATAATTTTTAATCCAAATAGTGATTGGTCGTTTTGATTATTTAGTACTGAAATATAGTAGGCACTAGTATGGTTAACGAGTCTGAATGTTTATTTCATGCGTTGGTAGCATACCTACTATTTTGGCTGTGAAGTAATACATCGAGGTACCATGCCCACCACCCGCACAATTAGCGTTTTAGCCCTTTCCCTCTTCGACATATATATATATATTAGCTCATTATAATTCTCCTGTCCCTCGACCCCCCTGAAGCCTCAGCATTATCATGATGAATACGCCCATAAATCGCTCATGTCCCTGAGAAGCCGAGCCTACTCGCGTCTTAACGCAAATATCCCCACTATCAACACAACCTCTTAAAGCTCCACCTCATTCGCTTGAATTTTAAACGCTATTTCCATTGACTACGTTTCTTTTTCAAAAATAAAGTGACGTAAAATAAGACATTGTGACGGTATCCACTCAAAATATTTGTTCTAATCTCTAGAAGGGCCATATTTTAAAGAACTTGTTTTCTGGATTCCGTACTACATAGTACCTATAGGTACCTGAGGGAAGTTGGCAAACATCTATTAATCGTTTACTAAGTAGTAGTAGTAGTAGTAGTAGTAGTAATCACTTTATTGTACACAACACAGGTTTACATAATATTTACAGAAATAAAGGTACAAAGGCGAACTTATCCCTGTAAGGGATCTCTTCCAGCTAACCTTCGAGTTATATAAGTGAATATATAGTAAGTATATAGGTAAATGTAAACAAAGGTGGCTAGTTTTAACTCTCACTATACTCAATTGTACACAGAATAGTTTGCGCGAAGGAAGAATGTTAAATTTAAGCAAAAAGTCTGACTTTATGCTTGATATAAGTAATTAGGTTATAAGTGATGGATTAGGTTAAACGTCCAATTGTTTCATTTTCTTCAGCTGTTTATAAACAGAGTACATGTTTGTACATCGTTAAAACATCGTTACAGGAGCCAAAATTACAAACATAAATTATATCTGTTTAAGTTTCAGAATAATACATTAATACCAAAGAACAACATATCTACCTAAACAATTAACGATTTTTACCTCGACTAGGCACCAAGACGACTCTTTGTTTTAAAATGAATAACATACATAAAATGCAATGTATTTTGCATTTTATGGGAGGTATTTTTAATATTTCGATAATATAATCAGTTCGTTCGCTCATTGATATAACCAAAGGTTATTTTTGTCAAATAAAAACAGAGACATCGAAAGATAAAGCAACAGACTTCAGTTAAAAAATCATCTATCCCTCTGAGAATATCTTAAAACAAGAAAAAGAAACAAAAGAATAAGATTTACAAGAGTCTCCTCCAATCCTTACCATTTTTTGAACTTTCCTCATTATAAATAATATTATGTGTACAAAATGTCACAGAGCGGAATTTTTGGGAAACATTGGGTATTTTTTTTACATTTGCGCTTAGAGTAAGACCAAGATAACGTTGCAGCAATTTTTATAGCACAAGACGTGCAACTCGTGCAAATGTTACCTATTTAAACGTCATAATTTCGTAGAAGTTTGACGTTTAAAATAACACTTGCACGTCTGTGCTATAATAATCGCTGCAGAGTTATATTTGTCCGACCATATTAATGGTACTGGTAAAATGACTATGGTATTTTAAAAAGTCACATTATTTATTTTACACGCTTTTAACGATTCTGTGTTTTACGTGGCCGATCCGATCCGCCACGTACAAATGAATTGGAAATATTTGTAATTTACGAGTACGAGATTATAAATAATTATAATTGATTTAATTACTTAATCACAAAAAACTAAGCTTATGTCAATCCCAAACAAAAAAATAGAAGTAGGTTAGGTAGTTATTTACTCCGTAAGCTTTTATTTATATCAACCTGCCAGCCTATTATGGATAGCTTTATCCATCTTTATCCACGTGATAAAATAACTGTCACTGTTTAACACCGTGGGAAAGAAAGTGACGGACACCGTTTTATCACGCTGTCACGTAGACAAGAACGACCATCATATCCGTACAGATTCGTAAAATCAATGTTATTCTTATTAACTTTGTTACATTTCTGTCGAAGAATTTGAGTCAAGAAGACAATTAAAATAAACTTCAAACCCAAGTTTCCATCGGGCGTAGGGTAGTATAAATTTATACTCCCGATTCTGCCAAGTTATCATTGGAAATCTTGGCCACATATTATATGAGTAATACGTAAGAGCGGGAAGTGTTCGAATACCACTTCTTACAAAAAATGTTATTGTTATTATAACTTATTTTCAATTCAATCTGCATTATTGTTGCATCTATTTGGTTTCGATTTAGAGAAAGTCGGTGTAACGGCGACAGACGAACCAATTCCATCTTTATTGGTGTGTCTGACCGTACCCGTCTGTTTTCAATATTGTGACCTATTCGATTCGTCCGAGTGAGAGGATTCAACATGGCTACGGCATATGCATTTTTTTATTTACCTACACTTAAGTCTGCATATTTCATTGTCTGACATATTATTTCGACAGGTGTAAGATGGATGTATCAATTCGATCTATCCTCAAGTCCCCGTGTTCTTTTACAAGTACAAATTAAATTCGAGTTTTGAACTCGTATAGAAATAAAACAAAGTTCCAAATTCAAAAGCGCCATAATTGCCCTGGGTTTTACGAGGCTATAGCGCGGTTTTTGAGCGTATTGAGAACATCCCATAGGTTTTAGTGTACAATTATATCCTATTTCTTAATAAAAATTATACGTCAAATTGTGGATTACATTGTAAACAATACTCTACAACAGCAGCCTTTAAAGTAAGTTATTGATTTAAAATCTGGTATTTATCCTGGCAGTTATATTCTCCTAAAACCTTCCATGATCCAACGCCGCCTATTTCTTGTATCAGATAAACGGCGCCTCATTTCTCGGGTCGGGTACCTGCCTGGCCAAGGGGTCTCGTTGCCCGGGCGAATCGCAGTCGATCTAGTCTAACGTGATCTTAGATGCATTCAGTCATTTATTATAATAATAAACGGCGGTCGTTATATACCAGCCCATGGGAACTGGAGGCCTCGGTCACTTTCGTGTATGACAGCTATTTCACTTTATATAATGTATTGTATAGTAGTACCTAGTATGACTGCTAAAATAGTAGTTTATGTGACTGCTATATGTATAAATACGATTACGAGTGTTGGTTAATGAAACGAGCTGAAAGCGAATTTCATAATAGCATAACTCACATTTATAGACGGGTCTAACGCGAAATTTATTCACATACCTTTATTTACCGACGTTTCGACACAGGTTTCACTGGTCATGGTCGCGTGGTGTTGCATGTCGGACTATTGACAATAATTAACATTATGTGTAGTGGGTGGTTTGAAAATGTGATGTCTACCCCAAACTTTTTCATACACTTTTCGTCGGGTAGTTGCACAAATCTCTGTTTTGACATTTTGCTGGGACATCAGTTGGCCGCGACCATGACCAATGAAACCTGTGTTGAAACGTCGGTAAATAAAGGTATGTGAATAAATTTCGCGTTAGACCCGTCTATAAATGTGAGTTAATATGTGTTCAAAACGCGAAAGTTTTAAATATTATATGATACTAGGACTGTTTTAATGCCTAATTATGTACAGTTATATACATACACTGATTTATCTACACACGTTGTTACACACACACACACACACACACACACAGGGTACACTCGGTACTCGTACATAGCACAATAGACCGGCATTTTGAACGTTCCGTCCGTCATCGCGTCGCTAACCGAACTGAGCGCGCGGCTAAAACTCGGCTAACTGCTGTCGAGGGGCGAGGTAATCCGAGTCGGGGCGGGGCGGTGCGTGTCCGTTCTGTATGATCTGGGGGCACGGTAGTGCCCCCGCCAAGACGAGCAAAGCGAAGCGCAAGGGCACTACCTACCTTTTCTCGAAGCGCTTCGTCGTTTTTTTGAACCCTCATAACGTGGGTTTGGATTATACCAGATAAACAAAATTCTCGGGATATGATGTCAATAATGGACTTATTAAACATAAAAAATTTCAATTGCATAGCTCTTATACTTAAGATTTTATTAATATCTAAAAAACCCCAATTTCGTCACTGACTCACTCACTCACTGTTGATCATCAAAACCTCTAGGGTACTTCCTAAAGTCCTAGGAAGCTGAAATTTGGTATGTAAGATAGTATTAGTACACAAACAACAAAATAATTCAAAAACTTGAAATTTTTTGCCCCTAAGGGGGGGAAAGGGGGGTGGAATTTTGTATGGGAAATCAATAACCGCTGAACCGATTTAGTTGAAATTTGGTATGTAGATAGTTTTTGTAATGTGGAATGGCATTGAATAGTTTTCAACCCCAAAATCACCCCGAAAGGGTGAAAAGGGGGTGGAAAAGGGCGTTAGGGGAAAAGGAGGGTTGAAGTTTGTATGGGGAATCAGTAAAAAGCAGATTGTATAAAAGATGCCCCGAGGTACGTATTTCAGGATTTTTAATAGTACTTACCTTAAATCACACGCGCAACCCTTTAAATTAGGGGATGAAGCAACTTACAAAAAGAAGTGAAATCCCACCAAAAACATTTTCATGTAAAATGTTGCCAAGACGAAACCATAAGGCTCGCACTGACAAAAAGTTATCAGATCTCTTGTAGAGCCAAGCTTCTAACTCTACAAGTCCTAACTTCACAAACTCTACACCTTAGTCAAAATATGTGGCTTGGCCGTTTCGTTACTCCAAGAACTATTGTATTATAAAAAATAATGAATAGTGAATACATTTTTCACCTTACGTCCATGTGACAGTAGCGAAACGGTCAAGCCACATATTTTGACTAAGGTGTAGAGTTTGTGAAGTTAGGGCTTGTAGAGTTAGAAGCTTGGCTCTACAAGAGATCTGATAACTTTTTGTCAGTGCGAGCCTTATGGTTTCGTCTTGGCAACATTTTACATGAAAATGTTTTTGGTGGGATCTGTGCTTCCGGTAGCCTTACGACGACTTACTTAACACTAAACCAAAGGCGAGCCGACGCTAAAATTCTTATTTTGACGTAAAAACGACAAAACTATAACATTACAGTACTATCATGTAAAGGAGTACCTATATAGGTATATTATATATACGCTTCCAGTGACTTTGCCGATCCGGTCTTTGATCAGTCTCACCACTGCTTATTAATTATGTGACCTAGTGCCATAAAGTGCCCCAGTTTGGGACGGTACGGTGTAATGTGAGACAGCCTTTAATCTGAGACCCTGCAGCCTTGCATGGCTCGCCATGACGTGTGTAATCCTCCCCGTAATACGCTCTCCGTGCCTTCACCGATCCATTGTTGGCCTTTGATCGGGAGTATTTTATATACTCTGAGTGAATACAGCGTTTAAGGGCTTAATGTGCTTCGGCGATGAATTGTAATGCGAAGCGACAGCGACATTATCAATAATTTATGGTTCCTAATCCTTTTGATTCAAAGTGTTTTAGGAGGCATCTATTTTGTTCAAAATTGGATTTCTCAGTGATTTGTCGCATATAATTATCTTGTCATTGACTATACACATTTATATAAGTCATATATTGTAGGTAACTTAATGAATTATTAATGACTGATTTCGCGTGATAGTAAAACCTGCACGTTATGCTTTTACATTTTATTTATAGTATCAGCAGACCAAGACAAAGACTGCGGCCTCGGTGCCTTCTTGTTTCTCTACTTAGTGTTAAGTTAACCTACTAGCAGTTAACGCTCAGCGACATAATCGCCTTAGCGGCGGAAAGCTTTTTCTAAGTACGTAAATTGTCCACACAGTTAACGAAATATACTTAAACCTTATTGTAACGACTTAAGGTCTATTCATGGTCAGTTAAGTACGAGTATGTTGCTGTTAGTCGTTACGGGCACATTTGCCGTGGAACTATTTTTAGCCGGCTTAGTGGTGCATTCAATCTGCCAAGTGTGCGGGAGAATCCCCGTTAGAGGCTAGTGTTTTGTTTATGTTTATTGTTGGGAAAATAAACTAATCGAAAACATTGATAAACAGCTCGTTTTCGTTTTTTGTAACACATAATTTAGGTACTCTGTTTTTTATGGTTTCGTCCTTGAAGGATGTATATCACAAAGCTTACGCTGTATGTCTGTCTACCAGCGAGCTCTATCCCAAGAACCATTGTAGGCGGCCAATTGAATGTCTTAATCTTGTTTATTTTTAATAATTCAACTAGCCCTTTAACCTTGAACTATTAGTGGCCTTCTCACAGCTCATTCGAGAAAATATGGTGGATAATACCATACGTGTACACGATTTTTACCAATTCTGCGAATGTATTTTTAATGCTCAAATTCGCACGCGCTGGCCTGGTGATCTATTTATACCCTTATTTATTATATGGCGAGGTCGCCTTAAGCACAACACTTTGTTTTCCATGTAGGTAATCTTTCCCGGGGGATTAATTTTGCACAACTCTCGGACAATGTAAAAGAAAAACAATGGCGTGGCGTACAAACAGCAACACTCTTAACTGTCCATCGGTGGACCTTATGCCTTTTGTAATAAGGTTTACGAACTGTCCATTAACAGTGTGGGCGATAGTACGTAATAAACATTCGCCCGAATTTCTAATTAGTTTCTCGTAGCAGTTTTTTTGTGACTTTTCTTTTTTGACCTTTATTTGATCTCAGCCTTTGACTGTATATATATTGTAGTCATTTGAAAATTAAGCAATTATTTCTATTAAATCTTTAAATTAAGGCGATTTTTAAAAACCAATCCAGTGAAAGTTCGTCAGAGGGATACGAATGTTTGATGCCTTTAACACAGATAATATAACTTAAAAAATAAAACCGGAAACTTTTTCAATTTCATTGTCTGTTTTATGTGCCCAAGATTAAAAACCTACTTAAATGATCTTGTTTTGATGAAGGCTCACTTAATGTGTTCTACATGTGTTAGATATTAGTGTGAGCAAGATTCACTGAGATTGCTTAATATCAAATCAATATTAAATCACGATGTTAGCTTTAACCGGTTGCGTAGTACCGTAGCTCACGTATGCCATGTTGGAGACCGTAGCACCGGCTGTGTTTTCCACCTCGTAGCGATTATTCGTAGACATTACACGGTCGTAGGTCGTCTGGTGCTGTATCTAAATGGTTACAAAGTAACCCACCGAATCCTACCCCGAGAAGACTCACGCCTTTATGTCCCCAAAATTAATGTTTACTTTATATTATTTTATACGTGCCTATGTAAGTTTGTTGCCCGATTTAAAATTAAATAAATAAGTTTACTAACCCTCGCTTACGACTTTAAATAAATAAAGTAATTTCTTCGTAGTAAGTGATTCACAATACAACACTAAAACTACATTTTTACCGCTTATGTTCCATATTTCTAAATTCCTACTTAGCTTCAACAATTTACGGCGCGATTCGGGAAATGAATTGGAGATTCACTAGATATGAAATAGTAAAGATATGTGACGTTCCGTGGCAAAAGGTACCTTATGGCGGCTGGCGCTTACGCTATTATTAACGCCGCTCCAATATTCAGCCGGGGGGCAATGGTACCTTTTGTCGTGGAACGTCACATATCTTTACTATTTCATATCTAGTGAAGCTCTAATTCATTTCCCGAATCGCGCCGTTAGTCTGCGCGTTTCATCAGCATATATTATATAGACAAAATGGCCCCTTCTGGTGGTTCAGTAGCAGTTAACGTGCTTAATATATTTGTTGAAACACGAGCCGAAGGATTATGTTCGTCGAAAGCTAATTAATCATCGCAATGGTTATTGCTTGCGAATGACGAATAACGAGTGGTTTCGAAAGAGTAATTAGCGCAAACGGATTACATGTACGTACTATTCTATCCTAATTTATTTCCAAAGTGGAAATGTTTTATAGCAGGCGTGTCGTACAAATAATATCCAATAATATATCTGTATGAATTGAAGCGTTTATTACTCAATTTTATTTTTACACACTTTTATTTAGCTTCACCGCGTATATTATACCGGGTGTTTCCTGTAACACGAGCAAATAATTAGAATACGTACTGTCTGTCTGACCATTTAAGATAATTTATTGTAAATCTAAAAGCGAGTTTCTGTATTTCCTAAAAATGACCAAATTGTATTCAAATCATTTAATACCTACTTATTTAATAGCAGTCCGCAAAGGCCATGTGAGTGAGTAAAACACAGTGATATTAGAACCAAAATTAGTATCCTATCGTTCATTTATGGACAGTTAGAGTCTTTGAAACAAGAATACATTATCAAGTAATATTCACGCTATAATTAAAATCATATACTGGTTAATTTATTTGATTAATTTCACTGTGATTACTTCATATTCGGCGGTAATTTATATTCCAACGGAAAGCGTAAATTTCCGGACAAGTAATTTGGGTCGTTAATTGAAAGTGACCCACTTCTAGATGTCGTTCCAGTCGCTTACCCAGCATAGTCGAGCGAAGTCCAAGGTTCGGTGAATGCTTTCCCATCGGGTAACAACTATAAATCAAATTATTATATAAAATATTATTATCTACAAACACTAATCGCAAATTATGGCCAGCAAAAGTGTTTTTAGAATGATTATTTGTAAAAATGCTATTATTGGGTAATAATAACATCCGACTCGATTTTATAATGACATTCGAATTTCGAACATTTGAAAGGAAATGATTTTCAGTCCGGATGACGTTTTTTTCGAAAATAAATGTTAAATAATTGCAAGCGGTATGAATATATCGTAGAAAGCTGATAGTAACAACGTGTGTAGATAAATCAGTGTATGTATATAACTGTACATAATTAGGCATTAAAACAGTCCTAGTATCATATAATATTTAAAACTTTCGCGTTTTGAACACATATTAACTCACATTTATAGACGGGTCTAACGCGAAATTTATTCACATACCTTTATTTACCGACGTTTCGACACAGGTTTCACTGGTCATGGTCGCGTGGTGTTGCATGTCGGACTATTGACAATAATTAACATTATGTGTAGTGGGTGGTTTGAAAATGTGATGTCTACCCCAAACTTTTTCATACACTTTTCGTCGGGTAGTTGCACAAATCTCTGTTTTGACATTTTGCTGGGACATCAGTTGGCCGCGACCATGACCAATGAAACCTGTGTCGAAACGTCGGTAAATAAAGGTATGTGAATAAATTTCGCGTTAGACCCGTCTATAAATGTGAGTTAATATGTGTTCAAAACGCGAAAGTTTTAAATATTATATGATACTAGGACTGTTTTAATGCCTAATTATGTACAGTTATATACATACACTGATTTATCTACACACGTTGTTACTATCAGCTTTCTACGATATATTCATACCGCTTGCAATTATTTAACATTTATTTTCGAAAAAAACGTCATCCGGACTGAAAATCATTTCCTTTCAAATGTTCGAAATTCGAATGTCATTATAAAATCGAGTCGGATGTTATTATTACCCAATAATAGCATTTTTACAAATAATCATTCTAAAAACACTTTTGCTGGCCATAATTTGCGATTAGTGTTTGTAGATAATAATATTTTATATAATAATTTGATTTATAGTTGTTACCCGATGGGAAAGCATTCACCGAACCTTGGACTTCGCTCGACTATGCTGGGTAAGCGACTGGAACGACATCTAGAAGTGGGTCACTTTCAATTAACGACCCAAATTACTTGTCCGGAAATTTACGTTTTCCTTTGGAATATAAATTACCGCCGAATATGAAGTAATCACAGTGAAATTAATCAAATAAATTAACCAGTATATGATTTTAATTATAGCGTGAATATTACTTGATAATGTATTCTTGTTTCAAAAACTCTAACTGTCCATAAATGAACGATAGGATACTAATTTTGGTTCTAATATCACTATGTTTTACTCACTCACATGGCCTTTGCGGACTGCTATTAAATAAGTAGGTATTAAATGATTTGAATACACTTTGGTCATTTTTAGGAAATACAGAAACTCGCTTTTAGATTTACAATAAATTATCTTAAATGGTCAGACAGACAGTACGTATTCTAATTATTTGCTCGTGTTACAGGAAACACCCGGTATAATATACGCGGTGAAGCTAAATAAAAGTGTGTAAAAATAAAATTGAGTAATAAACGCTTCAATTCATACAGATATATTATTGGATATTATTTGTACGACACGCCTGCTATAAAACATTTCCACTTTGGAAATAAATTAGGATAGAATAGTACGTACATGTAATCCGTTTGCGCTAATTACTCTTTCGAAACCACTCGTTATTCGTCATTCGCAAGCAATAACCATTGCGATGATTAATTAGCTTTCGACGAACATAATCCTTCGGCTCGTGTTTCAACAAATATATTAAGCACGTTAACTGCTACTGAACCACCAGAAGGGGCCATTTTGTCTATATAATATATGCTGATGAAACGCGCAGACTAACGGCGCGATTCGGGAAATGAATTAGAGCTTCACTAGATATGAAATAGTAAAGATATGTGACGTTCCACTACAAAAGGTACCATTGCCCCCCGGCTGAATATTGGAGCGGCGTTAATAATAGCGTAAGCGCCAGCCGCCATAAGGTACCTTTTGCCACGGAACGTCACATATCTTTACTATTTCATATCTAGTGAATCTCCAATTCATTTCCCGAATCGCGCCGTAAATTGTTGAAGCTAAGTAGGAATTTAGAAATATGGAACATAAGCGGTAAAAATGTAGTTTTAGTGTTGTATTGTGAATCACTTACTACGAAGAAATTACTTTATTTATTTAAAGTCGTAAGCGAGGGTTAGTAAACTTATTTATTTAATTTTAAATCGGGCAACAAACTTACATAGGCACGTATAAAATAATATAAAGTAAACATTAATTTTGGGGACATAAAGGCGTGAGTCTTCTCGGGGTAGGATTCGGTGGGTTACTTTGTAACCATTTAGATACAGCACCAGACGACCTACGACGGTGTAATGTCTACGAATAATCGCTACGAGGTGGAAAACACAGCCGGTGCTACGGTCTCCAACATGGCATACGTGAGCTACGGTACTACGCAACCGGTTAAAGCTAACATCGTGATTTAATATTGATTTGATATTAAGCAATCTCAGTGAATCTTGCTCACACTAATATCTAACACATGTAGAACACATTAAGTGAGCCTTCATCAAAACAAGATCATTTAAGTAGGTTTTTAATCTTGGGCACATAAAACAGACAATGAAATTGAAAAAGTTTCCGGTTTTATTTTTTAAGTTATATTATCTGTGTTAAAGGCATCAAACATTCGTATCCCTCTGACGAACTTTCACTGGATTGGTTTTTAAAAATCGCCTTAATTTAAAGATTTAATAGAAATAATTGCTTAATTTTCAAATGACTACAATATATATACAGTCAAAGGCTGAGATCAAATAAAGGTCAAAAAAGAAAAGTCACAAAAAAACTGCTACGAGAAACTAATTAGAAATTCGGGCGAATGTTTATTACGTACTATCGCCCACACTGTTAATGGACAGTTCGTAAACCTTATTACAAAAGGCATAAGGTCCACCGATGGACAGTTAAGAGTGTTGCTGTTTGTACGCCACGCCATTGTTTTTCTTTTACATTGTCCGAGAGTTGTGCAAAATTAATCCCCCGGGAAAGATTACCTACATGGAAAACAAAGTGTTGTGCTTAAGGCGACCTCGCCATATAATAAATAAGGGTATAAATAGATCACCAGGCCAGCGCGTGCGAATTTGAGCATTAAAAATACATTCGCAGAATTGGTAAAAATCGTGTACACGTATGGTATTATCCACCATATTTTCTCGAATGAGCTGTGAGAAGGCCACTAATAGTTCAAGGTTAAAGGGCTAGTTGAATTATTAAAAATAAACAAGATTAAGACATTCAATTGGCCGCCTACAATGGTTCTTGGGATAGAGCTCGCTGGTAGACAGACATACAGCGTAAGCTTTGTGATATACATCCTTCAAGGACGAAACCATAAAAAACAGAGTACCTAAATTATGTGTTACAAAAAACGAAAACGAGCTGTTTATCAATGTTTTCGATTAGTTTATTTTCCCAACAATAAACATAAACAAAACACTAGCCTCTAACGGGGATTCTCCCGCACACTTGGCAGATTGAATGCACCACTAAGCCGGCTAAAAATAGTTCCACGGCAAATGTGCCCGTAACGACTAACAGCAACATACTCGTACTTAACTGACCATGAATAGACCTTAAGTCGTTACAATAAGGTTTAAGTATATTTCGTTAACTGTGTGGACAATTTACGTACTTAGAAAAAGCTTTCCGCCGCTAAGGCGATTATGTCGCTGAGCGTTAACTGCTAGTAGGTTAACTTAACACTAAGTAGAGAAACAAGAAGGCACCGAGGCCGCAGTCTTTGTCTTGGTCTGCTGATACTATAAATAAAATGTAAAAGCATAACGTGCAGGTTTTACTATCACGCGAAATCAGTCATTAATAATTCATTAAGTTACCTACAATATATGACTTATATAAATGTGTATAGTCAATGACAAGATAATTATATGCGACAAATCACTGAGAAATCCAATTTTGAACAAAATAGATGCCTCCTAAAACACTTTGAATCAAAAGGATTAGGAACCATAAATTATTGATAATGTCGCTGTCGCTTCGCATTACAATTCATCGCCGAAGCACATTAAGCCCTTAAACGCTGTATTCACTCAGAGTATATAAAATACTCCCGATCAAAGGCCAACAATGGATCGGTGAAGGCACGGAGAGCGTATTACGGGGAGGATTACACACGTCATGGCGAGCCATGCAAGGCTGCAGGGTCTCAGATTAAAGGCTGTCTCACATTACACCGTACCGTCCCAAACTGGGGCACTTTATGGCACTAGGTCACATAATTAATAAGCAGTGGTGAGACTGACCAAAGACCGGATCGGCAAAGTCACTGGAAGCGTATATATAATATACCTATATAGGTACTCCTTTACATGATAGTACTGTAATGTTATAGTTTTGTCGTTTTTACGTCAAAATAAGAATTTTAGCGTCGGCTCGCCTTTGGTTTAGTGTTAAGTAAGTCGTCGTAAGGCTACCGGAAGCACAGATCCCACCAAAAACATTTTCATGTAAAATGTTGCCAAGACGAAACCATAAGGCTCGCACTGACAAAAAGTTATCAGATCTCTTGTAGAGCCAAGCTTCTAACTCTACAAGCCCTAACTTCACAAACTCTACACCTTAGTCAAAATATGTGGCTTGACCGTTTCGCTACTGTCACATGGACGTAAGGTGAAAAATGTATTCACTATTCATTATTTTATACTACAATAGTTCTTGGAGTAACGAAACGGCCAAGCCACATATTTTGACTAAGGTGTAGAGTTTGTGAAGTTAGGACTTGTAGAGTTAGAAGCTTGGCTCTACAAGAGATCTGATAACTTTTTGTCAGTGCGAGCCTTATGGTTTCGTCTTGGCAACATTTTACATGAAAATGTTTTTGGTGGGATTTCACTTCTTTTTGTAAGTTGCTTCCATCCCCTAATTTAAAGGGTTGCGCGTGTGATTTAAGGTAAGTACTATTAAAAATCCTGAAATACGTACCTCGGGGCATCTTTTATACAATCTGCTTTTTACTGATTCCCCATAGAAACTTCAACCCTCCTTTTCCCCTAACGCCCTTTTCCACCCCCTTTTCACCCTTTCGGGGTGATTTTGGGGTTGAAAACTATTCAATGCCATTCCACATTACAAAAACTATCTACATACCAAATTTCAACTAAATCGGTTCAGCGGTTATTGATTTCCCATACAAAATTCCACCCCCCTTTCCCCCCCTTAGGGGCAAAAAATTTCAAGTTTTTGAATTATTTTGTTGTTTGTGTACTAATACTATCTTACATACCAAATTTCAGCTTCCTAGGACTTTAGGAAGTACCCTAGAGGTTTTGATGATCAACAGTGAGTGAGTGAGTCAGTGACGAAATTGGGGTTTTTTAGATATTAATAAAATCTTAAGTATAAGAGCTATGCAATTGAAATTTTTTATGTTTAATAAGTCCATTATTGACATCATATCCCGAGAATTTTGTTTATCTGGTATAATCCAAACCCACGTTATGAGGGTTCAAAAAAACGACGAAGCGCTTCGAGAAAAGGTAGGTAGTGCCCTTGCGCTTCGCTTTGCTCGTCTTGGCGGGGGCACTACCGTGCCCCCAGATCATACAGAACGGACACGCACCGCCCCGCCCCGACTCGGATTACCTCGCCCCTCGACAGCAGTTAGCCGAGTTTTAGCCGCGCGCTCAGTTCGGTTAGCGACGCGATGACGGACGGAACGTTCAAAATGCCGGTCTATTGTGCTATGTACGAGTACCGAGTGTACCCTGTGTGTGTGTGTGTGTGTGTGTGTGTGTGTGTGTGTGTGTTATTTTAGAAATAAGTAATCAAGTTTTCAATTTAAAATACACGAAATGTGTATAAGGCTAAACTTTTGTATAATAATAATAATATCGTACGTCACATACATACACGCCTAACCGATATCTTGTTCGTTGAATTTAGGAATGTTAACATTTTAATGTATATACTACACAGATATTACTTGTAAATGTTTTATTTTTAGTTTTACACTCTTTTCACAATTTATGCTCGGAATATTCGCGTTTTTATTGATTTATTTATTTATATTTTGGAGATCCAACAGCTATCTATACAGAGTAGGTAGCTATTCCAAATTAATAAGAGATTAAGAAGAGATGGTTTTTTTATTGTAATATAATTAATTAGGTATTTTGCCCAAAAACTCAGCCTCACTGTGCAGAGGGGGAACGCGGCCAGTATCCTGGGAACTGCCTCAGGCTAATTTAGGGTTAGATTTTTGATTTATTTTGTTATTCAATCTCTGTTATTAATATATACCTATTGAATTTTTCCATTAGGTATGTATGTTATATAAAATCAATAGGTATCAACAATAACGTTAATATAATAATGGCGTAACAAAACAATTGGAGCGTAATTAAACACATTAGTTAACATATTTCGGTTGAATTATCCAACGCAGCGGGCGGCTCGACGTGTCACTTCGACCGGCTTTGGCAAGCGTCGGCTTAGCCTTCCCCGCGCGCCGCACGAGAGTCAGCCCTAAGCGACTTACTCACACAATGACGCGTGTACAGACGTGCCGTTCACACATATAAACGCCAATGATTTTCGATGTATGGCGTGTCCGCCCTGTGCCGGAAGTGAGTGTACATCTTTATCCTTATAAATCTATAGGTAGCTACATGATTTATTTGTGTCATCCTCGCACTGGCAAATGAGTGTGAGTGAGATTTATACATATACAACAGGCATCATCTACCTATTTAAAATTTAATTAGAGTAATTAGACTTCGGGACTAATCAAATGGAAAACTGCTGCTGATAGAAAATAAATATTTTAATTTTACCATGGGAACCGATTTTCTTATACGGATTACGAATAAAACTTGTTCATACTAATTGTATCGTATTTACCTTTTTATTTTTAGATCTTATTATACCCTAAATTGAGCCTTAAAAAAAACAAATTGGTTGGTAATCGGCATTTATAAAATAGGAATAATGAGGTTTTTTGCTAGATAACAGTATATTTTCCTAAGATACCTAGTAAAATTATTATGGTCTGAATAGCTTCCAGGAAAGGATGGTACGGCCGTGCGTGCTTCTTTGTTTTGCTCGACTTGGCGGGAGCACTGCCGTGCCCCCAGATTCTTAGCAAAATAAAAAATGTTTTGTTTCAAAAAATTGAGCTATTTCTCAACGATATAAGGTAGTAAATTCCCTTGCAGAACCCAATATTTATTACCTCGCTGAATACTCGTAGGTACAGTCACCTGCAGTAATATGTTACTCTTCGAAGGCCGCAAAAATATAAGACACGCTCTTATGGCTCCACAAATAAGATCGTGTCGGATATTTTTGCGACCTTCGTTATGTAACATATTATTGCAGGTGACTGTACCTACAGTACAGTGCTGTAGCGTGATTACTGAAGGGGTACGATAACTGTAAACCGGCATGAAATTTTAATTACCTGTGGCATATGTCACCATTTACTTTAGTGTCAACGATTAAAAAAATAAAGTTACTTAATAAAAATTAATAATCACAAAAAAAGCATTTAGCGTAGATAGATCAACCTTCAATCGAGTGACGATCCTCTATCCTTTCTGGGGCCTCAAATTATCTCCATACCAAATTTCATCTAAATATGTTCAGCGGTTAGCGAAAAGTGAATAGACAGACAGACTGAGTTATTTTCACGTTAATATTATATAGTTGGGATGTTAACTTGTTAAGTTATAATGATTAATATCTGGGTGACCGAGCTT
Organism: Cydia amplana; assembly: GCF_948474715.1. Classification (NCBI taxonomy): domain Eukaryota; kingdom Metazoa; phylum Arthropoda; class Insecta; order Lepidoptera; family Tortricidae; genus Cydia; species Cydia amplana. The sequence goes on along the minus strand of NC_086074.1, from coordinate 6,838,723 downwards.
CGCACGGAAAACATATAATAATTCGGAAATGCGCGTTTTCCCACAGATAAGACCTAGCTAGCTAGAAATCGTTAGAGCCGTTTCCAAGATCCCCGAAATATATATATATTATATATATAAATAAATAAATAAATAAATAAACAAGAATTGCTCGTTTAAAGGTATTAGATTTAGACATATGATATAGGTACCTATGCAAAGGTATATTACATAAACTACTAACCAAGTAAGTTTTCGCATAACATAAGTTTTCATCACGTTTCGAAGAGAAACTCGATAAATTAGTCCTAACTGCGAAGCTGAAGGCAATTAGGCGTGTATTATTTCACCTTATTTACCCGAAAAGGAAGCCGATTTCGGAGCGCATCATTTTGGCGCGGTTTGACTCTCGGGCCCGTAAGATCAGCGTCGTACAGTGTTACGCTCCGACGAACGACGCCACGGACGAGTCGAAAGCCGCCTTTTATGATCAACTCGAGGCCACACTCAGAAGCGTTCGCAAACAAGACATTGTGATTTTGATGGGCGACTTCAACGCGAAGTTGGGAAGCGACGATGAGGGAAGAGAGCACTACATGGGCCCGCATGGAGCCACCGGAAACATAAACGAGAACGGAGAACTTTTCGGCGAGCTGTGTTCGGCAAGGAGCCTCGTAGTGGGTGGCACACTATTCAAGCACAAGGAGTGCCACAAGACTACGTGGAATTCCCCCGACGGCGTAACGCGCAACCAAATTGACCATGTTGCGATCAGCCGTACTTGGAGGTCCTCATTGCTGGACGTGCGGAACCGTCGTGGAGCCGACGTAGACAGCGACCACCACCTAGTCGTTGCTGAAGTGCGACTCAAATTGGCGATCCCACGCCGCAAGTCCGAGAAGATCTCTAAAAGTTTCGAAGTACGAAAACTCCGGAACCCGGAATGGCGGGAGAAGTTTCGCCTTTGTCTCAGGAATCAGTACGAACTTCTAGAGGAACTTGAAGATGAGCAGTTGGACGAAACCTGGGACCGCATTCGCACCGCCTATACGAGAGCCGGTGAGGAGGTGCTCGGATACACAATCCCGACAAGGGAGAGCTGGATGTCGGCAGAGTTATGGCAACTTATAGAAGATAGGCACCGAATAAATATGCAGATACAATCTTCTACCGAACCAGAGACGTCCAGTCTTCGGGACCGATACAGAACTCTCCGTTCGAGGATCAGGAAACTCGCGCGCAGAGACCGCCGCAAAGCCGCAGACGAGCTGGCGGAACGCGCCAACACCGCCGCACGCCGCAGCGACATGCGCGAGCTGTACGACGTCACGCGCCGCCTTAGCGGCCGTCGGGCACGTGCAACGAAGAAACCGCTGAAAGGTAAAGACGGCAGCCTCCTGTGTACCTCGAGCGAGCAGCTGAAAAGGTGGACCGAACACTTCTCGAGCCTGCTGGAGCAAGCCCAATCCCCAGACAGTCAGCATTCCAGTACCGACCTCCCAGACGAGCTTTTGCGTGTGCCGACGACACCACCCTCCTTCGAAGAAGTGTTGGTAGCGGTGAAGTCCCTGAAACCAGGGAGGGCGCCGGGCATTGACAACATCCACGTAGACATGTTAAAGGTCGATACTGCGACGTCTGCAACTCTGCTGTTTCCCCTATTGACCCGTATCTGGGAAGCTGGACGAGTACCCGATGAGTGGAAGCAAGGTCTCCTGGTGAAAGTCCCAAAGAAGGGGGATCTATCGCAATGCGACAACTGGCGCGGCATAACGCTCCTACCTACTGCCGCAAAAGTATTAGCTAAGATTCTGCTCAATCGCATTGCTCCAAGAGTAGCAGAGACGCTGAGAGACGAGCAAGCAGGTTTCCGCCCTGGTCGCTCCTGCACAGACCACACCAATACCCTACGCATCCTTATTGAACAGTGTGTCGAATGGCAGTCGGAGCTGTTCCTGGCCTTTGTGGACTTTGAGAAAGCCTTCGACACCGTGAAGTGGAGCGCGTTGTGGTCCAGCCTTCGTCGCAGGGGCATACCCGAGTGTATCATCCGCATAATCCGCTCCTTGTACGAAGGGAGTACATGCAGGGTGATACATGAAAAGGAAATGGGAGCGCCTATAAGTGTAACTGCCGGTGTGAAGCAAGGATGCCTCCTGTCACCGCTGTTATTCATAATTCTTCTCGACGACGTGATGAGGAAAGTGATCGAAACACCAAGAGGCATTAACTGGGGTACTAAGGAACTGGATGATCTTGATTACGCCGACGACATCGTGCTGATTTCGCCATCGTTAGCCCATCTTAAAGCGAAACTTGAGAGCCTTCAAGAGGAAGCTGAAGCCATGGGCCTGCGAATCAACCGACGGAAGACTGTCAACATGCGAGTAAAATCAGATTGTGCGGATCCATTATTGCTCAAAAACGATCGCCTTGAATCAGTCTCCAAGTTTGTATATCTCGGCAGTACACTAACATGTCAGGGAGGTGCAGACGAAGACGTCGAGAGCAGAATTAAGAAGGCAAAAGCTGCATTTGCTCAACTCAAGCCTGTCTGGGACTCAAACGTTCTCACTCGCCGCGTAAAAATCTCCCTCTTCGAATCCACCGTCAAGTCCGTGCTGCTCTTCGGCTGTGAGACGTGGAGAGTGACAAAGGGGCTGACACACAAGCTACAAGTGTTTGTCAATAAGTCCCTTCGGTCGATTCTCCGCATATTCTGGCCGAAGACCATAAGAAATGAGGATTTGTGGAGTATGTGCCGACAACCTCCGGTCGCCCAAGAAGTAGCGCTGCGGAAGTGGAGATGGATCGGTCATACCCTGCGAAGAGGAGATACAAACATCGCCAGTATCGCGTTCGAGTGGCGGCCTCAGGGCGGGAAGCGAGCCCGCAAACGCCCTGTGCACACCTGGAGGCGCAGCATAGAGAACGAGCTGACAGCCGTAGGACTGAACTGGAACGAGGCCAAGACGGTTGCTCAAGACAGGAAGGCGTGGAAGGATCTTGTGGAGGCCCTATGCACCTCCGGGGTGCCCTAGGACAAACAACAACCCGAAAAGGAAATCACGCTGAAGTCTTATAATTAAGTATAAATTATTTGAGGTAATATACTTGAACCAAAATAGGTTGCTTTGAAAATAGCACGATATACTCGTATTATTAAGATAATATCTGGGAGACCGAGCTTTGCTCGGAAAACATATAAAAACTCAAAAAGGCACGTTTTCCCAGAGATAAAACCTAGTTAGATCGATTTTTCGCCCCCGAAACCCCCCATATAGCAAATTTCATCGAAATCGTTAGAGCCGTTCCCGAGATCCCCGAAATATATTATTTACATATAAATAAATAAATAAATATACAAGAATTGCTCGTTTAAAGGTATTAGATAGATAGATTAGATTAGATAATTTCTTTAAATTTATATCTTTTCGTACGTATATTTTGTAAATAACCGACAAGAATGTGGGCGTAATTTATTATCTACAGTTAGGTGCAAAATTTACCCGATAGCATATTGTGTTAGGTGGACAAGTTTGATGTCAATCAGTAGGTACTACATAACACAGTAACTCTTTGACAGCTACAATTCCGTTTATACATGATATCACCGTTACCGTGTGTTGTCGTTATTTACTTATCGTTTTTAGTAATATAGAATCAAAAAAATTAAAATTAGATATTTTCATTTTAACCATTAATTTTGGTTTCCTCAATGCCAACTGCAAATAAGGAACATGACAAAATTAGAGAATTCAGTCTCTGACTGATTGTATACCAAGACAGACAAAAAATACATAGTGTGCTCACTCCATACAACAGTTTTGGTACAAAAAAGACTATTATTTTCATAGTCGACATCTAGAATCGAGTAGCGGAATTTTATTATCAGTACCTACTGCTACTTGACAATAGATGTACACCGACCGGAAAGTCTAATACTCAACAACATAAGACTTTCCGGTCGGTGCTACATCTATTGTCAAGTAGCAGTACTGATAATTCCGCTATTCGATGCTAGATGTTGACTATGAAAATAATAGTCTTTTTTGTACCAAAACTGATGTATGGAGTGAGCATTTCTCTATGACCAAGATAAGCTGTAGTACTTACAAGTGCTATATTTATTATACCGGGCGTGGTCTGAAACACGAGCAAAAAATTAAGATAGAATAAAAGGTACCTTTAAGCAAAAAATTAAGGTAGATAGAATCACAACTAAAATACGCATTAAAAAATAAGAGTTCTACTACCACACATCACAGTAGTAGATAACTTATGTTTCATGGACCCACTAAGCTACGGCAGGAAGAAAATGAAAATATAATAATAATTCTCTGACAGCATCTGGCCGCAGGTTACCTCTATAAATTCGGACCCTACTTTATTTCTACGGTATAAATCTGTCTGGTTATCTTGTATGTGGTGTCTTGTGTACTTTATTATCGTTTTGTATCATTTATTTGATCCTGTTTAACATTCGGTATAGGTATTTAATAATAAATCATTAGAGATGCCCCGAATAGTGGTTTTGGCCGAATACCGAATACTGAATATTCGGCCACTCTCTTGGCCGAATACCGAATATTCGGCGACCAAATATTCGGCATGAGGTGCGACCACTGTGAGTCACAATTATTATGAAAACTGTTCGCCAACAAAGCACAACGTTTGCTAAGATATACTTTTTGTAAAACCGAACTAATGAATGTAGTTAGAGATAGAGACAATCAAATCAGACCCATGATAAAAATAAAATATTTCATAATCAACAAATGCTTAAAAAGGGGTCTTCCTATTCCTATTTACAACTTTCCAATAATACTTACAGGGATAAGTTCGCCTTTGTACCTTTATTTCTGTAAATATTATGTAAACCTGTGTTGTGTACAATAAAGTGATTACTACTACTACTACTACTACTACTTTTTAAATATTAAATTTACCTAATTTTTGTTTTTTTTTGTGTATTTTTTCTTTTTAGTTCGGGGCAACAGATATTCGGTATTCGGCCGAATAGTAGGCAACATTCGGCCGAATACCGAATATTCGGCAAAGTGGCCGAATAGGCCGAATACCGAATAGTTGCCGAATATTCGTGGCATCTCTACAAATCATGACAAACAGCAATAAAATTCCACTTATTATCGAAGGTTATCGAAATAGAATACGTAAAGGAATTCATATACCTTGGCAAACAAATCTATTTCGACAGAATCAGTAATGAAATCGAAATAGAGAGAAGGATAAAGATTACGTGGAATACATTTTGGAGTCATAAAAAAGTACTCAAGAGTAAATATTTACCGATTAATTTTAAAAGGGAGATTATGAATTCGTGTCTGCTTCCATCACTTACATATGGCGCACAAACTTGGAAATTCTCGAATAACGTAAAGAACAAAATAAAAACGTGTCAGAGAAGCATGTAACGCAGTATTACAAACATAAGAAGATACAAAAAATTAGACATACAATTATTAGGGAAAAAACAAATGTGATAGACGCACTAGATTATGCAAAAAAGTTGAAATGGAAGTGGGTCGGTCACGTCGCAAGGATGGCCGACCAAAGGTGGACAAACCGAATAACTATGTGGCCCGGACCAATAATAGGCAAACGCAAAGATGGAAGACCTTACATGCGATGGTCGGATGACATTGCAAAAACTGCCGGCTCAAAGTGGACTCTAACAGCACAGGACAGACCTAACTGGCACTCTCTGAAGGCCTTTACCCGAGAAGGGGTTCTTGCTTAGTGGTATTTTAATGCAATTTTAATTTTAATTTAGTAATCATAATGACATTAATTACGAATTATTTTGAACTATAATAATAATGTATATTCCTTTTAAATTTTAAATTCAAATCTACATATAACGACATTGTAACTACTTGCAAGAAATAAAAGGCTTTTTTATTTTTTATTTTATTTATTTATAGGTATTAAGAGTCCGCAGCAGGCTCGGTTCTTCATGCAAACGTAGTTACGCTCTCATTTTAAAACGACTAGCTAGATTGCTCTGAAACTTTGTAATTGCAATATGATAGGGTACCTATATCTAGTCCTGTAATTGGTTTATGTAGCTTCTATTCTAGTCAATTCAACACGTACCTAGATAGTTTTAAAATGAGAACGAAACTCCGTTTGTATGAGAAGGTGAAATTCGACCGAGCTTAAAAGATAATAATTTCGTAATGATATATTTTTTGGATGCTCATACCACAGACTAGACTAACCAGTGTATTTTCATGTATGAAATAAGTACCTACCTACTTATATTTTCTCAATAAAATTTATGAAAACATTTGTATTAGGGAGGTTATAATTATTACTTAATATACCTCCAGGTTTATTTATAATAAGGGCTGTTGCATAATTTGTAAATACTTAAGTCTGAATAATTGGATTAAATTCATTTTCACAAAAATACACTGCTGCTTGTAAACCAATAATTGAATATAATTTATTTCAAATTCTAATATTTATCGAAATACTAAGTAAGTAATGTAGGCTGATACACGTAAAAGTAAATTAAACGATAGTTCAATAGTTTTAAGTTACTTAAAAATAAAGGCCGTGGCAGGATAAGGAGACTTACCAACTTTTATAAATAATTTCATTGTGATGCACCATTGTTAGAAGCTTGAATTAAATATATGTTATAGCTCATTAAAAAGCCTATTATAAGTAAAAAAAACTGGAGGTGTCTCTGTTTCACAAGTTAGAAAAAAAAATTGAGAAATGTTGACACATAAATTTTTATTCTTTTATATGGAGTGTTATCCGGTTTATAGGGACAAAGCACGTAGTAATTCGTTGCATTTAAACGGAACTATTCATGAAAAATATTTTTTTTAATTAATTTTTGAAATTTAGTATAACACTTACTAATGGCGTGACCCATCATCAGAAAAAAAATCAGGCCGAAAAGCTGTTAAGGCACAAGATGGTCTCTTATCCTGCCACGGCCTTTATGACAAAGTTAAACGAAGCTTATTAAGAGGGGTGTACAGCCAGGTAATTAGAACGAAACAAAGAAATGATGAGGAAGATATCGCGCGTGTATAAACGTTTTACCTCAATTACTCTGAAAATATATTTTTGTTTAATCTGTCAGCTCCCAGTGGCCCATATTTGAGCCAGAACGCTTATGGGTAAAAAGTGACGTCGCTTGGCTATATCAGTCGCTATTTTATACTAAAATTATTCTTCTTCTTCTTCAAATGAAATGAAATCAATAATGTTTTCGTGATTATTTATTATCGAGCCAACTTTAACCTAATTAGTAAGGTTTTTGCTGTCATCTACCCTTGTAAATATAATCCAGTTTCCTTGCGTTAGCCCCCTCTTAATAACAATATTCCAAAAAAATATTAATTCTTATCCAATTTTCTCTAAAACTTTTCACAGCAAAATTATGTTGCCTTTGTAAAATGATTGTGTCCGCGTCCTGTACGGATATGATGGTCGTTCTTGTCTACGTGACAGCGTGATAAAACGGTGTCCGTCACTTTCTTTCCCACGGTGTTAAACAGTGACAGTTATTTTATCACGTGGATAAAGATGGATAAAGCTATCCATAATAGGCTGGCTGGGTACTTACATTTTTGTTTGTAACAAATTACGAAGACGAAAAGACTTTAGGCAATTTGTCAAAGGTCATTTGATTATGAAAAGACCTTCGTCCCTGTTAAACGAAATAAACGCTAATTAGATTTGGTTAATTCGAATCATGATGTGACCAAGCCAGTGCCCAAGCTGTTTGCCGGTTGGTTTTTACCTTCGTAATATGATTCGTCGAACCCGGCCTAACATGGCTGTACCTTAGTATGGGCCCGACCTAACATGGCTGTACCTTAGTAAGTTAACATGTTTGTTTATTTTATTACGAAAATTGTATTCCTGGGCCTATTAAAATTTAACACTCTTCTCAAACCTGTAAACTAGATGTATAACTACATAACAATTTTTTATGTTGTTATTTACTAACTAAACTTTGATAATAAGTAACTGATATTCTGTATTTTCAGATACTATACTATTTTTTGTATTTTCTGTATTTTTTGATAGTGATAATAATTTGTGACACTACTACACTATTAATTAGGTAATAGTTTCATTCAAAATCAATTACACTAATCATTAACCTACACTATACCTACTACTACAAATAAAGTACATAATAGTTGAGAAAAGTAGAACCTAAGTACACCTTAATTTTACACTCTTACATTCGAGAATAAATCCTACAAGTCGTACTAAAATAACACGCTTGTTGGACAAAAATAGCTGAAAGAAACCTTCGTTTGAATGGATGGCAAGATGAAAAGAAACTGAAATTGCTGAAACCGACTAATCATACGACTCACAAAAGACTAACTTCGGAAGTTTTTACTATAGAGTTACTGATAATTCACCCTTCATTTGAGGAATGAAAGCTTCTACTCAATTACTTTGCGACAAAAATTTAAGCATTAGACAAGAACTATTTTGAAACTTGTAGATACCTTTTATCCAAGAAAATATGAGACGAGCACGCAAAGTTAGATGAAGTTTTTTTGTTTAGTCCGCTACTGTTGTATGTTTTAGCATAGTAAACATTGTCGCGCCTCGAGAGGTGGACAAACTTTATACATCAGTCTCTAGGAGCCGCGGTTACCAGGAGAGTATATATTTTCGGGGTTTTAATTAAGATCATCAATTCATGAAAACGTAATTAACCCATTATGACCTGAATTATTTTAGGATCCCAGAAAGTGATGATTTTTGGTTATATTGTTGTTATATATCCCCTTAGTCATTTTTGATCATTAAAAGTTGAATTGATTTATTACTTCTGGAAAAAACAATGGGTGCCATATGGCACCGCTAGGCTAATAAGTAGTCTGAACCAGTTAGCGCCTGAATTATTTAATATTCGCAGAATTGGATAATTGTTGAATATATTATTAATAATGAATCTAGAATACATTTTAAATAACTATTAGTGAAAATAATACTTTTGAAAAAAAAAACGATCACCGGCACCGGTATAACGGTACCGTCAGGCGTTAACGTTGTCTTTTCAAATTATGTATGTTGCGTGTAAAAAAAAAAAATATATTTTCCCGTGTTGACTGATGTTTTTCCTTGATTTTGGAATTATATCATGTTATTTAATAACAACCAGCGAAGGGACACCCAACAAAGTGGGTTGATAAACCTTGATAAATTGTATGCACTAGAGGTTCATCATTGCAACAAAACTCAAAATTCTTACTTATTTAAGAGTATTTATACTTGAGATATTTGAATAACCCTATAACATTCCAAAATCATGATTAAAATGCAATGAATTACGGGAAAATCAAACATAGTATATGTAACAAATGTCATCTCATAAGACTACATAAGCGCCTAGGGGTGCCGTATGGCACCGGCAACTTTTCTCATGCCATGTACAAAACCTGATATCAAAATTTAATAGTACATATATATCATCGGATTAACCATACATACCAAATCCTAATAAAATATATTTCATTAATATTTTACTGGATTAAAAACGATTTCTGATCCGTTTACTTAGAACGTAAGCTAAAAATTTGCATTTTATTTCATGTCTCATTTTTGGGTACCTGTGCCAATAGCAACAATCCAAGTGACTTAAAAATATGTGATTAAATTGATAACTGGTACCCTTGAGCATCTAATTAAACACAAATCTATTTAATTTTCCGCTTATTGTAACCTTAGAGAGCGAAAAACTAAGCACAGGTAAAGCGGTGCCGTTACGGCACCGCTAGGTCATAATGGGTTAAATAACACAAGTTAAATTAGTTCCTTTATTACTTCAGGTTAGGTATAGGGATATAATTTTGAACCAAAAGTATTTAATTACACAAACGGGTCTACCGCGATATAATTGTTTTTACCTTTAATTCCGACGTTTCAGCTGAGTTGCACCAGCTGTGGTCACGGAAAGACTGACGTCCCAACAAAACGCGTACAACGCGCGTACGCGTACAAACGTGTACAAAACGCGAGAGTTTAAAGTGTTATATTGCAAAAGTACCTAATTTAAATTGATAGAATCAAAATTCCAAATCAATAAGTTTTCTTTTTGGTTGTCCTAAACTTTACCGCATTGACAGGTATATTTGAAAATGTTTTTGCATCCAGACATAACAAAATACAGTCAAATTGTGCAACACTGTTTAGTTGTCTACTCGACACACTAATGATCGATTTAATCGCATTTGATGTAGTTTGTAAGAAACGCCAATCACAATTATTTTTATAATCGATATGAATTTCCAAAAGTATCTTCTACCTCATTAATTTCATAAGAATTTCGCAATGTAATTTATACGGTACCCTACATACTATTGAAAATGACAGATCAAGATGACAAACAGCGGAAGATAGCTGTTTAGTTTGTAAAAAAATATTTCAATTTTGTCATCCGAATCAGCCTCTTCCAATATTACTTACCTCTTATAATAAATAATAATATATACGTAACATCAGTCAGCTTCCTTCACAAATTAGTCTTCTGCCTGGAGCGAAGTTAACTGAGGACCATACTTGCTAACAAAAACACGCAATTTCTACAAAACTCGTGAACAGTTAATAAATCATGAATACGTATTGACAGAACTCCTAACTCCCAAAGCATCCGCCTCCGTAATTTATTCATAAACATTTCCGCAAAAATAAGCAGAATCGAAAACAATGAAAGTGTCTAATGGGAAAAGTTGGGAACTCCACAATTAGGTGATTCCTGCGGGCAAATGTTTGCACGCCGAGGTGCGTTACGGCTTCTGGCTCGGCTAACAAATTAGAGATGCCCCGAATAGTGGTTTTGGCCGAATACCGAATACAGAATATTCGGCCACTCTCTCGGCCGAATACCGAATATTCGGCAACCGAATATTCGGCATGAGATGCAAACATTGTGAGTCACAATTATTATGTAAACTGTTCGCCAACAAAACAACGTTTGCTAAGATATTTTTTTTTTTGTAAAACAGAACTAATGAATGTAGTTAGAGTCAATCAAATCAGACCCATAATAAAAATAAAATATTTCATAATCAACAAATGCTTAAAAAAGGGTCTTCCTGTTTAACAACTTTCCATTAATACTTTTTAAATATTAAATATACCTATTTTGTGTAATTTTTCTTTTTAGTTAGGGGCAACAGATATTCGGTATTCGGCCAAATACCGAATATTCGGCAAAGTGGCCGAATAGGCCGAATACCGAATAGTTGCCGAATATTCGTGGCATCTCTACTAACAATACCTGGCCGCATTTATACATTGTGCTTTATCAGCTCGTTATCTATACGACAAATCTAGGTAGTTATAGTTAACCTCCTAAGACCCTGCGTACATTTTTTTGTATATATTCCAAACAATATTATGAACATTCATTGAGTAGGTAACTAAGGGCTCCAAATTCAAAAACAAAACAAATGCTTCTGGGTCTCAGGACTCTAAATACTCAACTGGTTGTACTTACATTAGACGCACTGCGACTTATGGAGAATATTTTTGGCTTTGAATTGAAAGGAATAGCGTTTTATTTTGTGTTAACGAGGATTTCGCCTTATCGAAGGTCGAGTCATCGAGGTTCCACTGTATCAGTAATCAGTAATCAGTGTGTTTATTGCTTTCATAGGTTATACAGGTTGGTACATTTTATTGGTTCAGCTATGAAACCCTGTAAGGCACTGTAATATAACTTAAATCTAACTTAATTATAATGGCTTACGGCTATCTCTTATAATGACCATGCATCATAATTATTATTATACATCTTTTAAACAGTTATAAATATTTTTAAGTTGCGATATCTAAAATACTATGTTAAATACTATTACTATAATTAACTATCTAAGAACTCTTGCAGTGAGTAAAACTATTAACTTAGCCATATTGAAAAACTTTCACCAAACAATGGAAAAACTTCACGAACCTTTTTCGATTCTAGTGGCACAGAAACAATTTTAACAATCAACTCCGGAGAGCTGAATTTTAAATTAAATTATAAGTAAAGCTGTATTTTTGCTGTATTTTTACAATCAATTTGCCAAAAATGGTTCCGAAATCCGAACCGTTGATTTAATGAAGCTTTGCTGTCAAAATAATCTGCGTTTTTTTCTGGCGTAGCATTCGAACTTTATTTCTGATAGCTCGGGTCACAATCATAACTGTCATATGACCACCGCAAAAAAGATAAAGTGTCATTCAATAGAACTTGCTATGTAAACAAACCGCCATACTAAAATTGACACTGAATGTCAATTTACTAGTAACTTTTGTTTACATAGTTAGCAAGTTCTATTGAATTACACTTTAGGTATCAAAAATGTCACCACAAATCAAGTTTTTAATATAGGAAAATTATAGTAAACACTAAGCCATTGTCGAGAAATTATTACAATTCGAGATGTCATGAACGATTTAAATAATAAAATGGAATATTACTCCTGAGGAGTTACGAAGGTGGCAACTCAATTGTCATTTATCTACCAAGTTTTAATAACTGTTGAATATTCTGAAACAAGTGTAATTAATTGTGAAGCAAAGTTTCTAGATATGACAGGAAATAAATATTAATTATTGGATTGGTAAATGCTAATATAATAAGTAAACTCAGCTCACTGGGCCGTATAACAGTCTGATTCTGATTATAAACAAAAAATATCGGATTTCTCGCTGACACTCATGTTCCCGTTCCCGTTAAGGTTTCTGTTTGTTTTCAACTTTTCATTGCCCCACAGCAGAGATTATTGTAAGTAAAATATTTATTATTACTTACTAAAAACCTTACTTTGATGCATAATCTCTTACTCGGGTATCAATGTTAGCAAGAGAAGTTAAACCACAACTTTGCCCCCTTGTAAAACAAATAGCTATTTAGAGTCTAAAAAATATAAATCATTAACCTACGCTAATACTGCGATTATGTAAATAAAGTCAAAATTAAATGTTGTTCATGTTCAAGATTGCGCACAGGAAGAATAATTGTTATTTCTCGTCATTCTTAGCGCACAAGTGGGGAATGCATCCCACCTGATCAAAATCTTTACGACGTGCAACGCCCGACGCTATACTCTAGGGCCTCGTAAATTTAACCCTGGCAAATAGAATGCAGCTGGTCAGTTCTCAAATGAAAATTTGATATATTAGTATAACACTGGAAATATATTGGGTCAGCTGCAACCGCTTCTTCTATTGCGAAACCAAAGGCGCCTGTGTGCGACGCGTTGTTCATCAGGTTGGATTGCAATTATATTGAAAACGAGAAGAATGCAGACCCAGATATTTTCCTTACCTGTTTACCCAAATGTTAATATACTGAAAATCGTAAAGATATCGTATCTTTAATTCTCTTCTTCTGCGTTATTTTTATAGAGAATGCAAATTTGAACACACATATTAACATTAAATATTACTCTTGCATAGTTTACGGCTGACACGTTTAGAAATTTTCCGTTATTTTAAACATACTTATAACTTTATTCTAAAGTAGTGGCCATAAAACTTATGAGAAATAAATACTAAAATACACACAACAGCATATTTTCAGTCGCAATTAATGGTTTAAAAAAAGTAAAATTACACTCAAGCTTCGCAGTTTTATAACATAACCTAATGCTTCTAAGTCGACTTTGACCCGATACCTAATGTTTAATCACAAGCATTTATTTTATCCTTATTTTTTATATTTTTGCCCTCGTTTCCTGTAGGTTTTTTTTTCTTATTTTTCCCTTCCCTGAGAATCCCCAAATATTCTGTTAATGTTTGCTAACTCTAAAAGACATAAATTAATCCGATGAGCGTTTTTAAAGATCAGTAGAAGCATTAGCGCTACCCAATTTAAGCGAGAGCCGTAAGTTTAAGGGCCATTAGTGCCGTCTCCGGATTCGGAGCTACGGCGATTAAAACTTTGCTTTTGCTCCGAGGCGACTGCGACAAGGAAACACTAATTCTTTTAAAAAGTTAGCGGAAAAATCCTAGTCGAACGAGATCGAGCCTTTTAAGTATTCAAAATCATGGGATCCAGCCAAAATGTTATTTTGACGTTATGGGTAACTACATACCTAAAAATAAATTGAAAACGAACATTTGTGCAAACAACTCCAATGAATGGTGTTATCTTTTACTCGGGACTATTTACATTACCGGGCGCATGGCGCATTCACCATCCAATATAAATCTTGCATGTAATTACACATAGTTGCTGTGAATCCCCGGATCAAGTTACACTAGAAACGATAACAGTTGAGACATAATAAATATAATGATTTGTGAATTAGACAGAGGTCTCGGGCTCCTCAATTCACAATCTTCAAAGGACCGTCGCCATTGTATTATCTGAATACCATCATGGAATTGCGTCGCCATCTGATATAACATCAATTTTGTTATTTACTCATAACCAATAAAAAGAGCTATATTTGCCAAAACTAACAACCCTTTTACACTATACGATCCCATTCGGAAAACCATTATAAGTCTACACATAGCTAACTCCGACATGAATTTCGCTTCTACTACTTCTACTTAAGTAGTTATATTTAAACGGACATCTGACGCACCTTTATGGATGAATTTAATTATTAACAAGCAGAAACGTCTGCGACCGATGCTATCCAAAACAGTAATTTTTCCACTTTTAAATTTATTCTTAGCTGACTTTATAAAAAATTTCCAATTACTTTATAAAAAGGTATACCCTAATATCCTTCAAAGACATATCATAATATATACATAATTATATTTACAACACCAAGAGATAAGAGGAGAGATTTATTAGCTTTTTGTCCAAATGAACAAGGTTTGCGGTGGGTTTATGGCGCGTAGAGGTTAAACACTGCCTCTACTGTGCTTAAATATTTATTCTGAGCAAATCTGCCCTCCTAAGGTAAAAGGCCGTATTTTCATATACCTAGTGTTCTTTGAAAATACGGCCTTTTACCTTAGGAGGGCAGAAATTTACGTTCCCACATTTAGATTTAACTAGAAAATTATTTTCATAATAAGTCAACGATACCGTCCTTACATATTACGTGAAAATAATTACGTTTTATTAGCATTAGATAAAGGGTAAATATGTCACAGCAAATATGTAACAATTATATAGCATGTATGATCATTTAGGTATTTTTGAAGTGAAAACTTCTTTAGCGGCGCTGTGCACTTTTTGTGATGGGGAAAAAATGTTAAACTCGTAACAGGTGTCACGTGACCGTAAGACGTAAGACGGACACGTGACCTGATCGAAAAACTGTTACTTCAATGTCATTGAGTTTTTCTTTATTGATTTAAATGCCATCTAGTGAGTTTCGCTCTAACTGGTATTAATATAACTCGAGTACTAACAGTGATGTGCTTAGGGGTTTCAAGTAATGCGACGAAATAACGCTAGATGGCGTTAACCTCAATTATACATAGTGCTGCAGACATTTTGCAATAGTGATTGAGTTCTCACTTCTGCCGGCACTCCCTGAGTGCAACCCGTTGTTTTTTTTTTGTTTCATAAGTATGTAACTATTATACTATTATTTACTCAAAGCGTTTTTCAATAACAAAACACGTGAAGATTGTTAACCCTCTTTCTAATGCAAACTTCACCTACCAGTTGGACACAAGTTTTCATAATGCGTGGTAGCCTCAACGTATTTCCAAAGTGATTTGATTATTTCACTTTTCGAATTCTGGGCTTCAATATTGTGGTTAAAGAAATTTATTTTCTCAAGAATAAATTTAACATTTCACTTAAATAGAGAAAATACAAGATAAAATATAAAATATGAGTGGGGATGCAGGTAATTAAATTATTACAATACATTAGTAGAATATACGCATAATAATATATTCCATAACGCTCTTTTTTTATTAATAAAATGAGATCTCATAATTATTGTCAACATTAGGCTACCTTCAATGATATTATATAACCATAGATAGGTTATACTCATACTTGAGGAGCACAAAACATACTTCCATATTTAAATCTGTGCCTACGAAAAGATCTGTTATTTTTGATTAATGTTCTCATTCCATCCATCTTTGTCACACTCGTTGTTAAACATAAGGTCGTCTCTTTCTCTTTCGGTGTGCGGGAGCTCGTTAGCACGTGCACATTTCTCGCTTGTCCAGCCGCGTCTAAAGGCAACTTGTCCAATTTGTCACAAGTTAAGCGCTTCGATTTTATCTTGAGTTTATAAATCATTGGCTACCTTTCTCTCAAATGGCATTCCACGCATTTTTTTCGTAGGCACAGAAATAAATATGGAAGTATGTTTTGTGCTCCTCAAGTATGAGTATAACCTATCTATAGTTATATAATATCATTGATTCCACGACGGCCACCTGTACGAGTGGACGAAAAAGAAAAGGCAATCTCCTTAGTGAAAAGGTTGTGTTTGAATAAAACATGCCGTCAACTGCTACGCTAACGGCCCCGTGATACCGCTGAAGCCTACTAGAGTTCTACGCGAAAAAGAGGATTAACTATCCTTTAAATTCAAAGTGACTTAATTCACTTCTACACTAAAAGGGACAACTTATACGCACATTCCAACTCCCGTAGGTGAAAGTAAGCCTTCCTAATATCGAACATTAGTCACAAACATTATCGGATTCTTTTTATCGGGTTTGTTGGGGTATGTAACTTTATAACACCTCTATGTAAAACCCTTTTTATGTGCAAATAAATGATTATGATTATGTGATTGCCAAGGTGTTATTTACACAAAACCGAATTCATTGACAATAGCTGCGAACACTCATATTTTTTTTAAAACGTTGAACACATTTAATTTTATTTATGTAGGAACTTGATTATTGCTGATGGTTATTCAGTAGGTATATATATTTTTTATTAATAATGAAATTCGTTAAGACTTATTCTAGAGCTTTCGTAAATGACTAATCTGTAATTGATAACTTTCAAAATATTAGTATTTAATCACAGTACCTTTTAATAGTAAATACCTACTATGAAATGTAAGCAGATGGTAATCGTAAAATAATATACTAAAATAATTTTCGTTTTGAACTAGGCATATTACATGCTAATTATTAGCATGGAATAAAAGAAACATTTCTTGAGAAAATTTGTGTAACTAGCGCTACCAGCGCCATCTTCGGGACTGCCTGAAAATGTAAACGCCACTTGTGCCGGAAAACTTGCTACACAACATGCTTCATTTTCCAAACATTTTCTTTCTCTTTGACTAGATGGCAGTACGGAACATAGCAATATTTTGGCAATGAAAATCTAATGTAATTTAAAGCCCAAGTAAAGATAATAAATTGCTACAGTATACCTATACTGTCCCTGCAAATTGTTTTCATACATTTTTTAAAGGTTTATACGCTAGTCCGCTTCAGATGCGGTTTTGGCGAAGTCCCTTCAGAATCTTCTAAAGGGGCCCACTGATTAGCAGTCCGCCGGACGGTATCGGCCTGTCAGTTGTTCGGAACTGTCAACTTTTTGTTCTAACTGACAGGTCGATACCGTCCGGCGGACTATTAATCAGTGGGCCCCCTTAAGCTGGTTTTACCGTATAAATAAGGAAAGATATAAGATTATTGAGATATCGAATTTAAGCTTTAATATTAACTTGTAATTCCTATGTTAATTATTCGTTTTAAAACACCACACAACCTTCCATTCCGAGATGGGCTTCTTTTAAATCGACTCATGAGCAGTTATGTAATTCTGCAAAAATAAAGTACCTACTTATGTAGTGGAATTTCCCGCAGACGGATTTGATCGCCAGTGGATAAAAGTTTTTTTGTTTCGAAAAATCCGACAATCTCATCGTCAAGTCCTGAGCATTTTAATGCGCTAAAGCATGTACATTACTTTAAGTAGGTACGATAATTATTATTGTAATGTGTGTCGTGTATAAATCAGAGACTGCGTCGGAAGAGCCTTGAGGCAGTCACGCAGGCCTTCATTAAATACCGCCCTTGATTCGGTTTTAGCAAAAGTCACACGCATTCTGCCAAACTTTCTGTAGCGTAAAAGTTTGAATTTCGGCAGTAGTTTAGATTGGGTTTAAAGGGTAATAATAGTACAGTCAGCAGCAGAAGTTGCTAAGCGGGCGAGGTGTTCAAAATTACCTTGACGCGCTCTTATTCTCAGTTGGATCAAGATCATTTTGAACACCTCGCCCGCTTAGCAATTGCTGCTGACTGTACGCACAGAGGGCAAGTAAAACAAATAACCTTTTACGTAGCACGAATTTTATCGCATGTATTTCGGGTAACGCTATTAATATAGTAATTATTGCATCTCAACTGCAAATGCTGCAACTGGCATAAGTGTGCTTTCAGGGGGCCGATTTTTGAATTTAGACCGCTCGATTTCGTGTATTTCGTTCAGTAATATCTCCACTACTAGGCATTTAAATTCTACTAATAGAATTGAAAACGAGTGGTCAATACCACTCAACAACAAATATCACTCGTATTTCAAAAATTAGCATTCGATCGCTCGATTTCGTCACTCGAAAATCGGTGGAAAACGGCGAAATGCTAATTTTTGAAATACGAGCGATCGAAATTTGGAATCTATTGTTATTGACCACTCGATTTCAATTCTATTAGTAGAATTTAAATGCCTAGTAGTGGAGCTATTAATTAACGAAATACACGAAATCGAGTGGTCGAAATTCAAAAATCGGCCCCCAGGTGCGCTACCGGGTAGGGCCTATAACAGGACCAAAAAATTATCAGCACTGTTGTTGTAAGTAAGTATAGGAAGGATAAGATTTTAATAATGACCTGACCCCGAGAACTAAATACTATATTAAATAAGTACATAGTTAATCAATAGAGGGCGAGTACATGCGGATGTCAGTGGCGCTGAATTTTAAAGTCTTGTTGAATCAATGCCGATGCTGCTTACGTAGTTAGCGAGACGACGCCGTCAGGCAAGGCACGAAGGTTCCATCAAACTTGGCGAGGATAGTCGGATATGAATAAATAAATACACTGTATAAATACACTAGACTCCTTTTTAAAGGAATGGCCAGAGATTGCACAGGATCGGGAAGACTGGAAAAAGTGGGGGGCCTTTGCCCAGCAGTGGGACATTATAGGCTCCTAATAAAAACAAAATTTGCAATAATTTTAAATGCGGGTAATTAAAAAAATATGCCACATACGGGATTTAAATCTGCGATCTCTGCGGGCCAATTTTTGGAATTCGAACGCTCGAAATCGGAAGCGTCAAATTTTCACTACTAGTTTTGCTTAACTAGTATTGGTAACAAACTGTAAAAAAACACTTCTTTATTAGGTATACGACTTCTCTGTACATTCAAAAGGTTTAAAATGTTAATGGATTAAAAAAAATACGTTTGCTTATACATTAAATAGGTATCTTGGGTGTATATTACAATTAATCGAAATCGTAAATAAATTAAGGAATAAAATCGTAGTTAATTAATCCTCTAATTATGTCGCTGTACATTTTAACAATGTATTAATTATTCCCGCTCATTAATTACAGGTACGCGCAGAATGCTCGTACTGCGGTTACGGTAAATAAATAACTTTATTAAAATAAGCTATTTTAAGTAGACTGTACCACAATCATATACCTACAACTGTGACCTTTCATATTAAATGATTATTTCTCAGTAACTTGAACTAATTCAATTTACTTTCCGAGGAAATTGAATATACCTTCTTCGATAATGCCCTTTCCTCTATCCGTCTCAAATAACGAGATATTAAATATTCTTAGGTTTGTTTATTCTACTGAGAATATAGACTACCGATTTACATTAATGCATTTCCTGTACTTCCTAACGTGAGTAGATAAATGCCATATTTGAATGTCAGACATATGGCATACCTACCTAATAACGTGCTTGAGAGAATACAGAAATTTATATATGTGCATGCAATACCAAATTTGCATATAGTCGCATGAGGGAAAATAAATAAATGTAATTTAAACTGCCTAATTAATTAAGTGTGAGCGTGTATATCACAATATTAGCAAAGAAAACTAATTTTAGTGAGCACGCGACGCGAGTCAACGAATGGCACTGTCAAGGTCTAAAGTAAAAGGATTCTTGTCACACAAAAACGTTAGGTCTTGATCGGGAATCGGGATCCATCCAACCACCAGCCTGAAAACTTGTTTCTTACACAATATTTATTTATTTATAAAAACTTATACAATAAATGTTACAACGCACGTCTTAATAATTTTTAAGAAAAAAAAACCGACTTCTATGCGGCCCGGTGAAAGATTATTGTAGATGGTGCGCTATGTAGAAAAGGAAGCATTTCGTTTCTGTAAGGCTCGCAGTTCTAACCTAACCTAACCCACTTTTGTTCGGTTCTGTGAGGATAGCAGTTCAAACCTAACCTAACCCACTTAACGGCGCATGCGGTGCGGTGTACGGGGGTTTGAGCGGGAGGGGTTTGGCCTCATCATACTTTATACCTACATTTTATGGTAGGTAATCATAGTGGTTTATTTAGTTTAGGTATCATAGTGGTTTTCCGGGTCAAGGTCCGGGTCTGTGTCCGATCCGGGTCCGAGTCCGGGTCTAGTCCAGGTCCGAGTCCGAGTCCAGGTCCGGGTCCGGGTCCGAACCGGATCCGGGTACGAGTCCGGATGTGGATCCGAGTCCGAGTCCCAGTCCAAGTCAAAGTCGAAATTCGAAATCACCAAACATGTAGGTACTATGCGTCGTTGAAGAGTTCTGTTCTGATCATCATCAGCAGTTCCAGTTCATCAAATGCGACAGTTTTTAATGTTAATGCTTTATTTTATGATGAAAATACAGAAAATTCTATACGTGTGCCTTTAAGATTTGAGGAGTTCCCTCGATTTCTCATGGATCCCATGTTCAGAACTTGAGCTTGACATAAATATGGCTTAAAAACCTAACTTGCTTAACAAACATAACGAAAAGAAAAAATCGCCAAACGCGAGCTATGCGTCGTTAAAGAGTTTCGTTCTGGTCATCATCAGCAGTTACACTTCCTCAAATGTTACTTTTTAAATGTATATGCTTGATTTGTTGATTAAAACACAACAATCACTATATGTATGCCTTTAAGATTTGAGGAGTTCCCTCGATTCCTCATGGATCCCATCATCAGAACTTGAGCTTGACATAAATATGGCTTAAAAACCTAACTTGCTTAACAAACATAACGAAAAGAAAAAATCGCCAAACGCGAGCTATGCGTCGTTAAAGAGTTTCGTTCTGATCATCATCAGCAGTTCACTTCATCAAATGTCACGTTTCTGAATGTATATGCTTGATTTGTTGATAAAAACACAAAAATCACTATATGTATGCCTTTAAGATTTGAGAAGTTCCCTCGATTCCTCATGGATCCCATCATCAGAACTGGGTTTTGACAAAAACGGGACCAATCTGTATGCATATACATACAATCAAAAAAAGAATTTTCAAAATCGGTCCAGTAATGACGGAGATATGGAGTAACAAACATAAAAAAAAATAAAAAAAATAAAAAAAATAATAATAAAAAAAATAATAAAAAAAAACATACAACCGAATTGATAACCTCCTTCTTTGAGATTTGGAAGTCGGTTAAAAATAGGGCCAAAAGGGCCTACTTGGGTCGACCAACGGGACGCCGTCCTGTTGGTCATCCTAAATATGGTTGGGCGGCGGACAGAGTGGAGGCAGATCTCCGCTTGAGCTCGGCGTCGGCGAAAGCTGGCGTGATACCGCTCTGGACCGAGCAAAGTGGCGTGCTCTTGTGTTGGAAGCAAAGACTCATTTTGGGTCATCGCGCCAGCCAAGTAAGTAAGTACATCTTAAAAATAAAATAGCTAAAATTAAATGGATTATCCTGAATTGAATTTACAAAATTACGACTTATATTGCTATATTGGTACCAGTGAAAATTCCGATTCTGGTTGGCTGTCAAGAAGCATTTCAGGAATTTTAGAATTTTCATTTTACTTTAGCAATTTAAAGTTTCCGAAGAAATACTCCTTCCGTTATTTCCGGCATGCGGTAGGTTGTAACCCGGCGGTTAGTATAGTTTTTTGTTTGTGAAATGAAACATCGCGACTGCAGAGACTTCCTTGCCCTACTTGGGGCTGTCACAGAGTTAAGCTTCGTTAGCACGCACACGGCCGTACGAAATTGTTACCTTACAAGTTTTGATTACCTACTTATTACGAAAAATATGGGATTATGTATTTCAGGTATACATACATATGTATATATACACTCTTTATTGTACAAAACACAAATTTATGGCACAGGATAGGCAGTACAAAGGCGATTATGTCTCTATATAGTGTGGGACAGTGGGAGTGTGGGATATTGGGAAATTTATTAGGGGAGGCAGGTATCAGAGGCTCCTAGATATATTTTATTAGGTATTATCAAGCCACCTTTATAAAAGATCAAAAAGTATAAATGTCGATATACTTTTATATAGTATTTCAGTAAGTGTCACTACAATTTATAAAACAAATGTCCCCGCCGCGTCTGCCTGTTTGTGTGTTCGCGATAAACTCAAAAACTACGGATTTTCATGCGGTTTTCAACTATCAAGCGAATAATTATCGAGGAAGGTTTAGGTTTATAATTTGTTAAGGTTTTGTGTAACCCGTGCGAAGCCGGTGCGGGTCGCTAGTTTGTTATATAATCGCCCTACATAGCTAACTAAGTTACTTATTTAATTTTGAGCCTGCAACCTATGAGCTTTTATTTTTTCCAACCTGTAGCTATTTTGCATAAACTTTATAGTACATTATTGTCGAGGTTCGGAAGTAGCTACTTGCTGGCTGAGGATTCGTTTTAAACGGACGACCTTGGGAGTCCGTTTAATTGAATCCGAAGCCAGCAAGTAGCCTTCCAGCCGAGTCATATATAGTGCTTTTCTCAAAAATGGTGCAAGAAATAGAAATGTTTTACAGAAGCAACGTTCTAATTTTCACAGAAAAAAGTAAAACCACGAAAAAGATTTGCTTTGCCACCTTTAAAAAAAATAGGAGTTTGTATTATTTTTTCTGCTGAAAATACGCCAACCTATTTGAGTTTGAGATACCTAAATAGTCGCGGTACCAACATTATAATAAAAAGTACTGATCATCTGTTTGGCTGTTTAATGGACCTATGCCTTCATTTGATATGGCCATTTCAACTTTTAAAAAGTTTGGAACTCGTTAAATAATGGAATTTGTATGCAACATTGCAGTCCCGAAATCGAGACTGCAATGTTTTTAACTTTTTAATTTTTTTAATGACCATAAACTACGCACTTCGCGACCTATTTTTTAACCGGCAACGTCGACTTTGCCGTCCATTTTTGAGAAAAAGTACTTACATGCTAGGTACACGAAGAAAACATTTGAGTGTACAAATGGCCTTCGAGCCTTGGCTTCTACCTTTTGTTACAATATTTGACATAGATGGTATCCACAGAAGATATATACCCGAATAGCCCGGAAAGTAGTGTCACCCAATGTATGGAAGGTGCAAATTTTGATATCGGATGAATTCACTTGGCACAGATGTAATATACGTAAAACTAAGCTAATTGAGCCCGGTAGCCATCCGCCACCCCCTGGCAGGTAGGCAGGGGGCAGTCAAAGAAACAGAACAGAATTGCGTGACGAATGGACAAAAAGGTTCTTATGTGGTGACCTAGTCCTAGTGCCGGAAGATGCAATGTGGGAAGGCTCCCAACTTGATGGACCAACAATGTTATCGAGATCCCAGAGAATCGTTGCATAAGGGTAGTGACAACTAATCAACCAAAGACGTATTTCGATAACAATATATTTTTAAACTAAGTTGTGGGTAGGAGTAGAAGTTTAAATTGACAGATGTAACAAACCCGCCAATATCAGGCGATATGCTAGATCGCCAGGAAGCGTTGTTCCCCTTGTTCTTTATTATCACTACGACAAATAACATACAACTACATTTCCTTTCATCCATTAAAATACCCAATCAATAAAATGACATAGAGTTTGTGCGGAAAGAAAAGAGTCGTAAAATGTATGGGGCCCAATACATTCCACGACTCTTCTCTTTCCGAACAGACTCTACAAAAATAATTAGGCGCAATGAATCGTGTGCCAGTGCTGGCGAAGCGAGCCGGCGCACGCGCGTACGCTAGTTGTAAGTATAGGCTAAGGTACATAATACATATATGTATTTGTAAAAAATATTCAATTATACACCCTGTTATAATTAAATAAGGAGAAAAATTCAATGGGTCCTCAAATGTCGTTACTGTATGTGTGCTTAAAACGACAGCACGGGGCATCTGGCACGCTATCGTCGCATAGTGCGTCTTATTCCGGCTTCACTCCTACACCTAAATAACCAGATTTTTCAAATACCAGACGATGTTACGCAATTACAATTGACATTAGTCGATGTCGCGATCTCCCGTCTATTTAAATAAGAAAAGCAACAGGTCCAAGATCCAACCTCGCATATTTCTAGTCGTTTATCTGTTACGATCCAATAAACACTAAACTGAATTGCTTTTTTGAGTGCACCTACATTAGTTACACCATTAAATCGAGGACGGAAAATAAAATCAAAGGGCGGATGATCGTTAACTAGCCTCGACGGCAGGTTGGGTGCGATTTATTAATAAATCCAACATTGACAAAGACCGCCAAAACACCTGGCTGGCGGCCAGGCACGAAAAAATCAGCCTACGCTGGCTGTCGCTCGCGGAACAATCCCATGACGCGACAACTATAGTACCGAATGAAACATTTTATCACAACCGCGAGCTCGTACCTAGTATAATTTGATCTCCAATTTCTTTAGCCACTATTTGTAATCGAAGATCAATACAATTAGCCAGAGGCGGTTTTAGTAAGTGTTTTAGTGAATAAGTTTTAGCACTGCACTCCCGAAATAAACTGACGGAAAAGTTGATATTCCTCGGAGATTACGACGTTAAATGAGCCTACATGATAAGTGTGTGTTTGTGTTATGACAGATGGAGGTCTGTGACGTGCGTTATCGACTCTCATTCTAATTTTCTGTAAAGTTTTTCGGGGTGGACTATGAAACTTGTTATTTTATTATATATATGCAAAATTATATATAATACTGGCTGGCTGGTAAAACCTCCAAGTGGATTCAGCAGAAAAGAAACTTTGAATTGTCCCTTTGGCTACTAGCGCTTAATTTTCTTAATATAAAGTCAATCAAACAGCAATAGATTTACATACATAGATTAGTCCACATCATTTCGACTTTTAGGGTCGGTTGCACCAAACCATTTGTCACCGTTAAAGAGTTCGCTGAATTTTATTGTACCTGGTCTATGGGAAATTTCATAGTTCACTGCTGAGTGACGATAGCCAGTCCGTCAACTGTGGTTGGTGCAACCGGCCCTTAATGTTTTAATTCCGATTTGGACAATCTAGGTTTTAAAATCGTGACATCATCTTAAGAAGTTTCCGAGACTTAGTGTTAATAATTTATGAGCAAGATCTGCCATATTATTAAAAATATAAAAATGATCGTCCGTTGCCAAAGTTTGATATTGGACACCATTTGTAAAAAAGCGAGTGTCATATCGGTAGGATGGCGACGTCATGCCACGCGCCGTCTCGCCACGGCACTTCACGTTTGCGTGTAACGTGCGCGAAAACAATGTGTTAAAATTAGCGCAACCGCGCGCCCCGGCCACTGCGAGACGCCGACTAAATATTTACCGAACTTCCGAACCAGCGGTAATTATCGGCCGACAATTGGCCACTTTGTGCCCGCGGCAATTAAACGGACGTTGATTACCGTTGTTGTTTGGAAATTTTCGAAAATAGAACGTGATGAGTGACTTGTTTTACGAGCCCGCGTTTCACGGTGCTACATGCATTTCAGTAAAATTGCTTACTGATCTTGTTGACTTTTCATAAGGTTATTATTTACAAATAATTATCTAGACTTAGGCTTGGAATTTATTGTGATTAATTTCTTGCGTTTTTAGAACCGCAATAAGTGTAACGTACTTGCTTCATAAGCTCACGCACTTGCAAGACTGAAACCTCAAGATATTAATCAAAAATTGATTCTAAGCCTTATACAGTTATAGTCAGTCTATTCTGCTAGCCTGCTGTATTGAAATTTTGTAACGTTTTCAATGCTCTTGAGTGTATTTACCCTATACCTACTAAGAAAGCATACAATGAATTCGCAAAGAGTAGTTTATATAGGTACATTAAATATGTAGCACAGTGTACTATTGAGAATAAATTGTTACTAATAATAATACACGGCCGTAAAAATGAATGTAAACGTAACACATTTTGCATAAAGAAACCCATGAGTGTGTTAGTGTGTTACCCAACACGGGGGTAAAGGGAATCCGGTCAAGTGCATGTTTACGTACGTACTGGTGGCCTAGCCAAGTTGACAATCGCTTGCGCTTCGCCATCTAATCGTTTTGTGTCTCTCTCTCTTCCATATTAGTGTGACTGTGACAGTTGCGTTTCGTTCGCTACGTAGCGTTAACGATTGGCATGTTGGCTACGGGGCCTGGCCACGTTCCATTGGCTGCACCGGAGAGCCTACGCGTTTGGTGCTACGCTACCAGCGGAAACGCTTTTCGCGGGTGCTAATACGCGGCCTATTTATTATAGGGATGATGACGTATGTTTAATTTTATAAAGAATTATAGTTGAATTAATAGAAAATGAGCAACTTACAACAATAAACTGGGACGCTAAAAAAATATGGACATTACAAATAACTACAAGTTTCAAAGTACCTATCTTTTTTAGGGTTACGTACCTCAAAAGGAAAAAATGGAACCCTTATAGGATTACTCGTGCGTCTGTCTGTCTGTCCGACCTAATGGTCATGGTGGTTGGTAATCCCCAAGAGACTACTGGGACTGAAATTTTGATAAAAATACACAAAATAGTTCTTTACCCATAGATGACAGGAAAACCTATTAGAAATGTGCAGTGCAAGTGTGAGTCGGACTTAATGTATGGAACCCTTGGAACGCGATTCCGACTCGCACTTGGCCGGTTTTTCTTTTATGGAAAAAATGGTATCATTCTATAAATGGAATGTAATAAATTACATTTTATGAAAAAATAAATTATATGACATTTCACAGTCAAAACAGCATTTTTTTGTTTTCCATACTTCAAGATGGCTTCGTGATCGTGACCGTTTGGTGCGTTGTCAGACTTTCAACGTAAATTCAATATTCAAATTCTAGTTTATTCAGAGATAAAATCGTTTGAGCCTTAGTAGGTAGGAACTTGTTAGACTTGAATTTTGAATTCATGATAAAAACAAAAACTTGAGGGATTATCTGTTAGAGTATACGTGCGGAAAGAGAAGAATCGTGGAATACTCATACATTTTACGACTTGTCTGTTTTCGCACAGTCTATATTTAATCATTTTTAGGGTTCCGTGCCCAAAGGGTAAAAAACGGGACCCTATTACTAAGACTCCACTGTCCGTCTGTCTGTCTGGCCGTATGTCTGCATGTCACCAGGCTGTATCTCATGAACAGTGATAGGTTTTCAAATGTGATTTTCTGTGAATGATGTAAATGATGAATATGACGAAATAAATAAATGTTTATTACGTTATGATTACGTGTGAAAAATATTTCGTTTAACCAAATGTGTGAGAGGGCGACGCACATAGCCAAATTGAATAAGAATTAGGTTTGAATCGACAGTGGCCGAATGCACACTATAATGAATAATGTCACTAATAAAATAATGCAGGGCCGAGCGCATCTTGGAGTTGATCCAAGACAATACGTGTGTGACCATTAGGTGTGAAGAGCATACACCACTCCACTTTCAGTGTCTGTGACGTGACGCACACAAACGCCACTAACTCTAATTCTAATATTCTCAGACATAATCAAATCTTACATTTAATGCCAACACTATAAAGGCGTTATAAACCCAATTTTCCTTTCAATTTCACGTTTAACTATGTAAAATGTGTATGACTCAATGATTATTTAAGAGGAAACATTCATATATTGATTGATCCTCTGTAACCCTTCTAAATTTACTTGCAAAACAACATTTGCATTCGGTTCGAGATTATGGACGACTGTTATCATTCGATCGGAACGATAAATATCGTCTGATAGTTGAATGCCGAATCGGCCCGGCTGGCGAGGTTTCTGCCGACGACTTACTCTATTTGCGCCGCTATGCCGCAACGCACGCAGCCGAACTTGGCAAAAATTTAATAAATTCAAGCGGTCGCACGCAACTGGGCCTCACCTGGTGAACGCGACGCGACCGATACTTTGCTAAATTTACTATCTTATGTCGCACGTAACGTCGGTTAATTCGAGTAATCCTGTTGTGTAGAACGGTCGACCTCGAAAATCGCTGGGCGCTTTAGTACATTGCAATTTTTTGAATTTAGATTAGTATTAAACCTGACCAGCAGAAGAGCAGATTTTAATTTCTTAATTATCACTAGCTCTGCTGTACCTAATCTGTTTGTTACTGATTTACTGCATCGTTGAAAATAAAGCCTTTGTTGACACCGTGATTGCGACCAGGCACATTAACACGGCGTGCAGAGCGTAGCCAGCATTAAGCACGTTGTTTCTGCTGTAACCAAGGGAGTTTTAAGGTTACGTTTTGTGTTGTGCCTATAGTGCCTAGAGTTTGTTAAGTTTTTACATGGAGTTGTAGTCTGCGGCTGGGCACGGCGCGTCACGTGAGCTTACTAAGGGAATCATTTTATTAACTTTACAACCGTTATACGTTATATCAGATATTAATGACCATTTTATCGTACCTGTCGCTAACGTGCACTTCAGCTTACTATAAATGAGCATAAAATTACTTTCGTGGTAGACTACGGATATTAAACTCTTTAGGGTCTGTTTCACAAAGTCTGAGTAATGTATGGGATAGCTAATTTTTTAAATATCCACGTACCTATTTACCTACTTATTATATTAAAGTAGACTTTACTGTATCTACTATGGCTATACCTACGTAAACATTGAATTTATGTACAACGTGTAATCAAATTATTGCCAAGCCATTTCAAGGCAACGTCCATCTTCACATGGAATCTATTGACAGTCGAACGCGTGGAATCTAACAAAAAAAAGCCCTTGGGAAATCGCAACTACAATCCAGTGTTTTGTTTTTTAATACCATCGAATATAGATTTGCGAGTGAATGATGCGAATCCATTCAGATAATCGTTTAGCGCGTCACGAGGTCGATATTCCCGTGACAAGCGGGTTGTTTACAGCAGGTGCACAACGCTGCCGCATACGGCTGCCTACCGGGCTGTAAGATCTCGGACGCGTCAGAGCACGGGGTGAGAGCGATCCGTTCGCGAAGGTTGCGCCCGTGACCGCGCCCGCCGACCGCCGCGCCCGCAGTACCGTGCCGCGCTCGCTCCTCCTCGCACCTCCCAGCCCGAGGACCGCCAGACCAGTGTAGTGATGTGCCCTTGCTGATGATGTGTGGCCGCCAGTGTGTGACAGTGCGCGCGAACCGCGCGAGGCCCCGGCCCAAGAGACCGTAGCCCGACATGTGGACCTTGCTGGTGCCGCTGCTGGCCCTGGTCGCTTCCGGCGGTGGGGCCACCTTCGGAGCCAACAAAGCCCTGCTCGACTGTGCAAGGTTCGCTACACCCTCATAGCAATCAGTTAAAGTTGTAAATACTTTATCGATAATGGCAAAACTTTGAAAGCAAGAAAACTCTCCATACAACAAGTTCTGAAAGAGAATAAAACTTGTGCCCAGTTTCGGTCCTTTACATAGTTTGTGCCTTTGAATCTGATTTTGCTTCAGTGGCCCTTCCGCATACCTACATTCTACATGTTAAGTGTATAGAGTATAACTTATTTCGCTGTTAGTTTGTCAAACTTTACCTTATTTGTATGTACTTTACATCACTTAGATATACCTACATGTTTCGTAGGAAAGTGTACCTTACAATTGTTTATCGTACTTAGTTCAGTAAACGACTCTCTAGAACAGACTGAAACCCTAAATATACTGATAATTCGCTAATATTAAAATATAACCCAAAACTAAGAATAGGCAGATTATAATTATTGTATGAATGCAATAAAATTCAGCAAATCTACATAGTAGTAAATCGTAATTGAACTGGCAAATTGTGCGGGGACCTCGAATCCGAAAATAATTTGGATGCGACACGCGAGCCATCACTGCCGTCTGCGAACTCGCCCAAATAATTATTGTACAACTTTTGCTTTGCTGAATAATAAATAATTTCATGTAAACATTTTTGATAACAAAAAATCAGGGAATTTAGTAAATACACATTTTAATTGCACTAATAAGTACAATATGAGTTACACATACATTGCACAACATATCAATATATAAATTACAGATAAATTTACCTTGTTAATTGTATCCAACTTTCATGTGGATGTTGAAAAAAAGTTCGCAAAACGTTTACATTTAATAATTAATAAAATACCTCTTTTATTTTATATATATACAATATATAAAATAAACTATTTTGATAAATAATAATTAAATTCTAATTTGTGAATGATTTAGTACATGAACCGCGAACGAATAATTTGATCTTCATCTGCGCTGAATACCTACTTAGGAGTATTTAGGTTTCAAATCAGGAAGGAATCAACGCACTATTTCCACAGTACTTACCTAATGGCATAGCTATAGGTAATTAGGTACCTACAGATTATGTCAGCATCAATACCTCCCTATTCACAGATAAAGGGTTTGCGAAAATATTATTTTGTTTATTTGGCAAGGCCACATTTTTCTAGCTTCTGTAACACTCGTAACGTAAAGGAAGGCCAAAGGTCGAAATATCATATAAGTATAGGTAGCAGTTTCGAAATTTGATGTGTTTTTATGCTAATTAGAGGTCCTGTTTCCATGTCATAATCAGCTTTTGGGTAAATAAAAGTGGATTTCAAATTTTTCTTAGTTATTTACATGCATAATAACAGTGTCACATGTACGTTTCCGATTTTTTTATAGATTTTGTTTGTATTGATTTCACAGCGTCGTATTCCAATAAATTATTTACACCTTAGATGAGCAATAACATTCATTAAATTCGTGATACATTTCTATGCAAGTCAATACATTTCTTTGCAATTATGACCACCCTCTCCCACCCCTACCTATTATGACCACCCCGGACATACCCATCCTATTGTTAATGAGCAGTTTATAAAGAAGTTTCAGTAAAAAACAAAGTACCTAAATAAAGCAGTTAGTGTTATTTTTAACAATTTGTTACGCCATTTTCGGCCCGGCTTTGATAAATCTCCCAATTAGGATGTTCATTCATAAGTACAGAAGATAGATTACCTGATTCATTCCATTGTTATCGTAACATTTAAAAGACTTTGCAACTAAGACATCAACTACTCATTAGGTTTTTTGCGACGTCAGTCATCTCTGTATAAACTAAAGATAACTTAATAATAAGACTTGTCAATATGTATTTAAGATGTACATAGCAGATAGCACTGTACTCTTAACGAGAGCACGTATGTTGTAAGTACCTATTATAGTATTATCTAGCCTAAATATGTTGTAAGTATTGTATTATCTAGTTTAAACCTCCTTAAATATATCACCATATACAATGATTCTAAATGTACTCATCCTACTCCGCTTAGCATGTTTAGCAGTGGCGGCGCGTCAAACATATCTATAGGCAAGCCGGGGCTAATTTGTCTTACATATTTCCTTTACAACTCTGCTCAAACGTCCAAAAACAGGCAAACCGGTGGGAATCGGCTTTTATGGACGCGCCGCCACTGATGTTTAGGAACCTTATTCCAGGAATATGAGATACCTAGGCAAAGTTTTTACGACAGCGACTGCCATCTGATCTTCCAACCCAAAGTATAAAATTTACCAAAAAGCTACTGGTAAATATCGATCCCTATCTCTATGTCCCCTAGGCCCTATCGAATCACGACCCTTGGTTTGGAAATCACGCGCCTAACGCTAGCTAGGCTTTGTAATTTTGTATTACCAGTCGTTATAATTTAGTTGTCTCTAATGCAAACCTATTATTTTGCAATAAATGTTGTTCAAAATAAGAAGGCACTTGTAATACAGAGGTTTAGTCGTCAGAGCGATTGCATATCATTAGATCCGAGTCACGTCCGGTACGTGTTTCTGGCTGCTATGTAATACGAGTCAAAAGAACGTGCGTATGACATATTTACAGGGACAATTTTGCTATAAATTGCATTTGCATACCTACCCTTTTTATACGAAAAGCAACTTAACTAAGTTGAAGACTTTTTTGGAGTGGAAAGTAAGGAAATGCGCTGGTGATTTCAAGTTTTTATTTGCGATATTGTGACAGTTGTCTTCAGAGGGAGCTAACGCATAATTTTGATTTTTACTTATATTAAATTGTTACAGGTTTAATAAAGGGCAAATGTCATGAATAATTTACTCGAAAACTAGACTAAAGTTGCAAGAGCAAACTCCAACCAAAAGTTTAAAAGGTTAAATTTGGCTCGATAAAAAAAAACACGAAAACATCTGTTTTTTTTTTCTTTTCTGTTGTAAGTATAACGTTACCGCGCATAAGTGCATACCATAGCAGTGTAATTTTAGTGTAAAATAGCTAGAAATATAGCTAGGGATCTGACAAGCAAAATTTTAAACAGAAGTATATTTTCAGAGTAGGTACCTAATTGAGTTAAAAGGCAAACACCCGCGCAAAGGCCTTTTCTTCCGTTGCAAGTTTCGCGTGGAACGCCGTATATTTTGTCCCCTTCTAATTTCCTGGCTTTACTTTAGGAAGCGGTCGTCCACTTTCCTCTTAAATCGTTTATAATATTCATTTAAATGCTACTTTACGCGTGTTATAAGGGGAATCACATGTGTATTTATATCTCGGAGATAGCGAACAGCAATAAAACTGCAGTTTAAATATACCTTATAGCTAATCATGTTACTGGGTAACTTTAATGAGATTATAGACATTAGACATGTGACACTTGTAGGCACGTGTAGCTATTACGCACGGTGAAATGAATAGGTACAGTCAGCATCAATAGTAGCGGATGCAACAACGGGCCAAAAACATCTGCCACCCTGGAATTCTTTTCCAATTCTTTTTTCTTATTCTTAGTTACAGTTTAAAAAAGTACCTATATGTCAGAATCTAATTGTTCTACATACTTATACATCTCTTTTTATTGATTTATTAGAGAATGGTAGGTACCTACTTTTGTAATTGTAGTATGATACGCTACTTTTGCTGCTGATTGTATAGTTCGTGCATTCATATTTGCATTATTTGACACATTATGACTGACGTTTATAGAGATGTAACTAACCGTTGTCACAGCAAGCGATTACGATTGGATGGCACCTAGACTGAGGTATCAGATTGTGACGTTTAATGCATTTTTATTTGAGATTTAAATAAAGCTAGAATTTTATGGTTAATAAATAATAATAAGAAATTATAATAAACTAGCTGTTGCCCGCGACTTCGTACGCGTGGATTTGTATATTGGTGGTTATAAATTCTACATTAGCTTAGAACATTATGCAGCAAAAGATAGCAGTAGGGACGGTTAATCATTATTATAAAACGCAAGAGATTTGTCTTTCACAACCTGGCTACGAAGTTTCAAGCCCCTAACTGAATAAAATTGTTCTCGATAATCTCGATATAATTTCTCTCAACCCCCAGAAGATTTTCAAGTCCACTATTTAATAAAACCTATTACCTAACTACCTATTTACGAAGTTTGAAGTTCCTAGCTTTAAATAAAATTTGAACCCTCTACCAACTCTCAACCCCTGTTTAAACTTTTAGGAGATGAATTTTTAAAAACGCTGAAATTACTTTTCTTGTATTGTAATAATATGCCTTTATATAACGATTCAAGTCCCGCACTCCGATAAATATTTGGGTTCCATACAAATTTTCGACCCCCTTCACCACCATGGGGGATGAATTATTCAAAACTCTGAAATTAGTTTTCTTTTCTCTGAATAAAATACCTTTTTACGAAGCTTCAAGTTCCTAGCTTTAAATAAAATTATAACCTATACAATCTTTCAACCCCTTTTTAACCCTGTTATGGGATGAATTTTTAAAAACGCTGAAATAAGTTTTCTTGTGTTCTAATACTATGAATTTATACAAAGATTTAAGTCTCGCACTCTCAAAAATATTTGATCTCCATACAAACTTTCAACCCCTTTTTCACCTCCTCGGGGGATGAATTTTTAAAAACGCTGAATAGGTTTTTTTGTTTTTTAATAAAATACTTTTTTACGAAGTTTCAAGTTCCTAGCTTTAAATAAAATTTGAACCCTATACAAACTTTCAACCCCTTGTGGACCCTTATAGGGTATGAATTTTTAAAAACGCTGAAATTACTTTTCTCGTATTCTAATAATATGTCATTATACAAAGATTCAAGTCCCGTACTCACAAAAAATATTGACCTCCATACAAATTTTCAACCCCTTTTTCGCCACCTTAAATGTTGAATTTTGAAAAACGCTAACAATAGTTATCTTCTCTTTTAATGAAATAACTTTTTACGAAGTTACAAATTCGTAGGTTAAAATAAAATATAAACCCTATACAATCTTTCAACCCCTTTTTAACCCTTTTAAGGGATGAATTTTTGAAAACGCTGAAATTACTTTTCTTGAGAATTAATAATATGGCTTTATACAAAGATTCAAGTCCCGCACTCTAAAAAATATTTGATCTCCGTACAAACTTTCAACCCCTTTTTCACCAACTCGGGGGATGAATTTTTAAAAACATTGAAATTTGTTTTGTTGTTTTTTAATTTAATACCTTTTTGCGAAGTTTCAAAGCATTTGTAATGGATTCAAACTTTCAACCCCTTTTTAACCCTGTTAGGGGATGAATTTTCAAAAACGCTGAAATTACTTTTCCTGTCTTATAATAATATACCCATATACAAAGTTTAAAGTCACACACTCACAAAAATATTTGATCTCCATACAAACTTTCAACCCCTTTTTCACCACCTTGGGGGATGAATTTTCGAAAACGCTGAAATTAGTTTTCTTGTTTTTTAATATAATACATTTTCACAAAGTTTCAAATTTCTAGCTTAAACTAAAACTTCAACCCCATACAACCTTTCATCCCCTTTTTAACCCCCTTAGGGGTTGAATTTTTCAAAATCGCTTCTTATCTCTTGTACACTTTACAAATACAACCTAGTGTGCAAATTTCAACTTTCTAGCTTTTGTAGTTTCGGCTCTGCGTTGATGAATCAGTCAGTCAGTCAGGACACTTGCATTTATATATATATAGATTTAAAAATGCTTTGTTGCGATCTAAAATGAAAAATCTATATCGATTTACTTAGGACGACTACCGATTCATAACGGTGGTGTCCGGCCAACCCTAAATAAAAATAAAAAAAGACGTAGAACGTAAACGTTCGCCGTGCATTGTTTTCCTTTGTGATTTCGATGTGCAAGACATTTTACGTTGTATTTCTGTTGTGAGTGACATGTGTCAAATAATGCAAATAGGAATGCACTAACTATACATACCTAGTTCTATACAGGGTGCTTCCTGTAACAGGAGCAATAAATTAAACTGTAGGCTGTACTCCTCAAACTGACCAACATTTGTTCAGCAACTTTTAAAAATTATGAATCCTTTAGACTTCCTCTTTTTTATACAAAATAAATATTGCCTTCAATGTACGCTGACATCAGTGTGTTTGACGTTGCTTGTCACGCTTTAAACATAACAAAATTTGCAATACATTGCGTCTTACAATAAACTTTATAGTGTAATAAAAATCAAAACCTGAGTTATTTTCAAAAGTTGCTGAACAAATGTTGGTCAGTTTGAGGAGTACAGCCTACAGTTTAATTTATTGCTCCTGTTACAGGAAGCACTCTGTATAACCTTTTGACATACATTCAAGTGAAGATGCAATTTCTTGTAGAGGACTTATTGTTGTATTATATGATGGTATTTGATTAAATCGTTATAATATATAACTATTATTAGCTTTTAGAAAATATTCCATTTAAAACAACGATTACAATATTTTAGAAAATGGTTTTTAGTAATGGTTTTAGTGGTTCATAGTTTTTATGTTAATAAGTTACCTGAATGCATGTTAAATTA
Source organism: Cydia amplana (assembly GCF_948474715.1). NCBI lineage: Eukaryota > Metazoa > Arthropoda > Insecta > Lepidoptera > Tortricidae > Cydia > Cydia amplana. The sequence goes on along the minus strand of NC_086074.1, from coordinate 6,802,578 downwards.
ATTTATCTCCATTTAGTTTTGTGCATTCTGACAATCAAACAAACGTATTTTATTTTTTAACCTTGACTTTGCTTCATTTATTATCTTTATTTATTTTTGGTCTTAAGTTAGGTTATTTTATATGGTTATAAAAATAAAATACAAAAACACATTTATTATTATTATATTAATATGATAATTGTTAGGTATATTATTTCCAAAATGTTACCTATTTTATTTTACTTCAAACACAATCTTGTATTGTTGATGAATAAATATGATATGATATGATATGATTTATCATTGTTATTATTTTATGTAAACATTCCAAATGCTAATGTGTGCAATTCTTGATGGATAGTTTAATGGTAGGTATGATTGATAAGCTTCATAATTAGTGTTTTATTAATTTTAATTAAGGTTTATTATACTTACTCGTAAATATACCTAAATAGGGGACCGGGGGGCTTGTTGGAACAGTTTTAGGAAAAAGGCCTGTATTGTCTAAAATATGTATAATTTTATGATTCTGAGTATGAGGGTTTGTAAAGTATTTATCTAAGCACTAATTCCGATTGCAAAATAATTTTAAATGTTTACGCATCTTTTACACCAGACACTTTTTGAAAAACTGGGAGTTGTTACAACTTACCCCGTAATTGGGACTTGTTGTAAAAGTTTTAGAAAAAATGCCTGTATTGTCTAAAATGTGTACAATTTTATGATTCTGAGTACATGAGGGTTTGTAATCTAAGCACTAATTCCGATTACAAAATAATTTTAAATGTTGTCGCATCTTTTACACCAGACACTTTTTGAAAAACTGGAAGTTGTTACAACTTACCCCGTAATTTTTTCAATACCTGGTCGAAACAGAGCTCGTATGCACATCCACTCGCTTCGATGTCTGGCGGGGCAATGGCGGTGTTTACGTTATTCCTCGAGTTATAAGAAAGTCATTCAACAAAAAAAAATGTTTTTAATTCCCCGTCAAAATTGAGCGTTACTACTTACCCCTGTTACATTAAGCCCCCGGCTCCCCTGTTATATTTATCGTTGTCTAGTCACCCACTACACAAGCCTTAAGTGGAGTCCAGACGAGACAATTTTTCGCCAATCTGATGAAATTGTCCGATCGAATCAGGCCGTGCGCTTGCGGACGCAAACGCCAATTTGATTCCGCGATCAAATCAGCAGGTGCGGACACAAAAATGCCAATTTTTGAAGTTATTATTTATGGAATGCAAATTGGTGATTAAATTGTGTACTTGTGAACGCTAGATTAGATTGGCGCCAATTATTTTCCTGATCAACTCGGTCGATTTGCCCAGCTCGTCTGGACTCTACTATACTGAGCTTACTGTGGGATTAGGTTGATTTGTATAAGAATGTCCTTATAATATTTTTTTTATTTTGTGTCATCAAAAACAAAGACGACAGTTTCTTTCAGATTGGTACAATGTTATGCACGGTTTTGGCAATGCTCGTCACCCGGGTGACATAACGCGCAATGAGGGATTGAGAGATATTCAGAGCAAGGGTCTATTTCTGTTGTCACCGTTACGGTACGGGCCGCTCGGTTATATTTGGACTTCAGTGACGCAAATAGCAGCTATAAATGCGTTATTTTTGGCTCGATAGTTCAACTATTGTTATCATTAGCCGATCAGTCTATGACCTAATTTGTCAAGTTTTATTTATTTATATTTAATTACGATTTCAATTTATTTTTGGCTAATCAAAACTGACTTCACAAAACAGTTTAAAATTACATTAAAATAAAAACCATAGTGCATCTCATGACAATTATGTATAACTAGCTTTTGCCCGCAGCTTCGCATGCGCAGGAGAGTTTTTTTAAATTTCACCCCTTTAGGGGATGAATTTTGAAAAATCCTTTCTTAGTGGACCCCTAGACCTTATAAGGAACCTACTTGCCAATCTTGGACTTTCTAGTCCCAGCGGTTGGGGCTGCGCGTTGATTTAAGTCAGTCAGTCAGGTCTTTCACGTTTATATATATAGATTAGCCCAAACGCGTCTAAGACACATTTGATCATATATACACGTCATCCTGATTATTGTGATCATAATATCATCGTTTACGATAAAGATCATCGCTTAGGATACAACACTGATGATACCTACAGTTTCGTTGGCCATTGTATGGATATATATCTAGGAGATGCCTTCATGATTAGTTTCTTAAACTCAATTTCAAACGGAAAGTAGGTAACTACATGACGTTGAAGTGTTTCGTTCTGGAACCAACATTAGCAATTTCAATTTACCAAATTGCATAACTCTGAATGTCTTACTGAAAAAAATCGTCACCTTTAAGATTTAAGCACAATGGGCAATGGGCATTCTTGGTGAATTTCATCATCAAACTTGACTTTTGAAATAAAATAATATTATGGACTGTTGACCCAGAAGCCTAGTCTTGATATTTTATATCGCGTACTTTTCCATAACGGTCAGAACTATTTAGGATATTGGCGGAAAACATGAACTTTTGTGTGTTTAAGATCGCTGATAAGGTAGTCGTAATCATAACCCCTAAATCGCGGCCATCAGCACCTTAACAGTATACAAAATATTACTATTCATACTTATTTATATTGAATCTCATTCACGAAGGCTTATTAAACTTTTAATATCTTACAGATCTGTGCTCGGCACCAAACTATACAATATAAACTTGCATTTATATTTTTAAATATAAAAATAAATAAATAAAATAATGATTCAGCCTATTAGCTGAATTATTACGCAGGGCATAGACCTCCTGTCATGGCAATCTAGGGCTTTGGCTACTATCCCCGAAAGTTCCTACTGCGGAGTTCACATACACCTTAGAATTTCTTCGTGGATGTATCCAGGTTTCCTTACGATTTTGTGCTTTACCGAAGAACTAACGGTAAATACGAAATGATGTGTTGTAGGTTTAGGTACATAAGTTCCGAAAAACCCATTGCTATACGAGCCAGGATTTAAACCCGCGACCTCAAAGTCAGACGCCAGGTTCACTCGGCTACCACCGCTTTGACTTTGATAATAATCATATTAATAAGGATGGAATGATAAGGTTAAGTTAGGGTAGACGATATCCTTATGAAAGAATAAACAAATATTACAAGCAAATATGCATATCTAGATGAAATGGTACGTAGTTAGAGTTTGCTAAATATTGATTTAAAGGAAATATGAATAAATAACAGTGTTAGTGGAAGAAGAAATATGTAATATCGTTTACAATTTCACCCAGCAAAGTACACACCAATATAAGCCAGTGAAATAACGTTGTTAGAGTTTGCTAAATATTGATTAAAAGCAAATATGAATAAATAAAAGTGTTAGTGGAAAAAGAAATACGTAATATCGTTTACAATTTCACCCAGCAAAGTACACACCAATATAAGCCAGTGAAATTTACATACAGCACCACCTGCGCGACACTCGGCCCGCGAGTATTATGCCCATTCACTATTTTTTGCTATCACATATGAAATATAAGTTCCTATGAAATAGTTACTTACAGCACTAAATAGTACGAGTAGTAAAGAAATATGCAGCTTCTGTTACAGTCTCTTTGTGTGGCTTTCAGAAGAACTTGTTCGCAAATTTTACGTTCACACTACAAGTTTCAGATTCGCATTCAACTACGTAAAATTTTTAATTAGGCAGTTTTTTTTTGTGAGTATCAGCTTTACTTGTAATATTCCTCAAATTCGAAATTTACGAAAGAATAAACTTACGTTCTTTTAAAATGCATATTCAGGTATGAGCAAGTATGATATTTTGTTTTATATATAACCATAACTAAGTTCAAAGGTCTATAATAAATAGGTACACCTGCAAAATCAGGCTACGATGCACAAAAACTAACTCGATAAAGCCATTATCATCGACTACAGAGCGCGAGGAAGCGTTCGTTTCATACGCACCAGTATAATAAGCGCTATACCTTCGTTTAGGCAGCTTCAATCGATATCGGGAACATATATACAGGGTGCTTCCTGCAACAGGAGCAATAAATTAAACTAAAGGCTGTACTCCTCAAACTGACCAACATTTGTTCAGCAACTTTTAAAAATTATGAATCCTTTAGACTTCCTCTTTTTCATACAAAATAAATATTGCCTTCAATGTACGCTGACATCAGTGTGTTTGACGTTGCCTGTCACGCTTTAAACATAACAAAATTTGCAATACATTGCGTCTTAGAATAAACTTTAAAGTGTAATAAAAATCAAAACATGAGTTACTTTCAAAAGTTGCTGAACAAATGTTGGTCACTTTGAGGAGTACAGCCTACAGTTTAATTTATTGCTCCTGTTACAGGAAGCAACCTGTATATGTTTTACAGTACATACTACTTTTCCTACTAGTGGGTAAAATAGCACTTATCGTGCATATGTCGAAACTTTAAAGTGCCATATGTGCTGTAAAACGTTGTTCGATACACGTGCGAATAGGTAATTCGCAACTCGTGTCGATTTAAAACACTCCCTTCGGTCGTGTTTTAATTTATCGCCACTCGTTTCGAATTTCCTCTTTTTCGCACTTGTATCGAAAAGTGGCTATTTCACACTACCTATTCGGAAAAAAGCTTTTTCTTCCCTGCTAGGAGGAATCAAAGTGGCACTTTTCCTCCCTGCTAGGAGGGATCAAAGTAACATTTTTCTGTTCTAGCACACAATTTTTGCACATAATTTTTTTAGCTTAAATTATCTGTTTAAGCATCAGATTGCGTCAACACTAAGATTTTTTTATTTTCCTCATAGTTGATGTGAAAAGCAGTATGTGTCACACGGTATCAAAATTATTTCGTCTTGGATCTACTTTAGAATAGAATCCATCGCTTCATTCAGGATTCAATATACGCCCTTGACGGAAATATATCATTTTGATCCCTTGTAATAGAAACTACTATTCGTTTTTTGCTTCCGATGGCAACACAGCAGACTGGCGTTAGTTGATCTGCGCAGACGACTGGCGCACGGCCAAACACTCGTCGCAAGACCAGACATACAAACGACAACACTTTTTACATCTAACCTCGACAGAGCAGACTAGACGTATAACGACAATTCTTTTTACATCTCTTACGTCAGCCAAACGATGCGCCGAGAGGACAGCACATGCTGCTCGAATGCTTGATTGAATTCGAAAACAAATGTTTTAAAGGATAAACTCCGTAAATCTTTTTTCGTCTTCTCTGAATGCTCAAGTTTATTTAACCGTTCTGCTAACGCTATAGGAATCGACACCGAAGCTCAGAATACGAAGAAGCAGTGAAAAATACGACATATACAATAACGCAAGTGGCCCATCACTGCATATCCCATTGTTACATTCTCTCAGTCTGTCCTATATCTGAAATACCTATTAGATGCGAGTTTAGGACATGGCTCCAGTAGTATGTACCCACGTGCATTCGTGCAAGTGTACGCACTTACATATTTTTTATTAAATGTCAACTGACTGAATTATAATCGCTTATAATAATCACAATAAATGTTTTACAAAGACCATTGCCCCTTTCGCCTAGCAACTGTATCCCAAGGCGAAAAAGATTATTTTACAACGTTATATTATTTCGTCAGGTGACAAGCAAAAGTCACTAATTACTATAAAATATTTAAACAAAAATCAACCTTCTTTTCGTACTAATATGGTTCACTATGGCTATGAACTTGTGGAGGTACTTAGTGACTTTTGCTTGTCACCTGACGATTTATTCCTACATGTCCACTGGTCAGGTGGCCGCAATCCATCAGAGTGAAATATGCGGATGTTTCTTCTGAACGGAGATCTAAGACGGGGAAAATTGTTAAAGATTATATCCGACGGTATGTGCAATTATAATAAATTTTAGCTATAAATTACTCCTATCTCCAGGTCATTAGTTTGGTATGAAGTAACTAATTGGAATTGGAATATAAAATAATTTTCATTAGGTATTAGGTAGGTAGATTATGTATTTTCTATAAAATATTAAAACGTTGTATAACAGTCGCACAGACGGCCACTGTTACTGCAAGTATGAATGAAATGCGATCCTATTAGACAAGGCTTTAAGTAATGTAGTTTTGTAAATATCTGATATAACTGAGATGACTTTTGAAAAGAAAATCAGGTTAGCATTGTTAAAATAATAAGTGTCATATACCGGATGGGGCCTGTACCTAATACGAGCAAATAATGAAAACATAAAGTGTAATTCAATAGAACTTGCTAACTATGTAAACAAAATGTATTAGTAATTTGACATTCAGTGTCAATTTTAGTATGGCGGTTTGTTTACATAGTTAGCAAGTTCTATTGAATGACACTTTAGATTGTACTCCTCGAACGGTGACACTTTTATTAAATAACTTTCAATCATGTCTCGGTAAGTGTAAAACGGCGCTCAAAAAAATATATAAATTTCATGTATAAACTACGCAAAAACATATGCGTTTATGAGGGTGCTAAATTAAAATAGGACAATAGAGATGTAACGTACTCTAGAATCATAAATGTCTGACGAGCCAGCTAAAGCAATTAAACACCGTGTTTATATTGTAATAATAACTCTTACCTACTTCAGCCCTAGTAGCACGGCCGCATTTTTACCGTTTGTCACCATACCTGTCACGTTCTAACAAGTATGTAAGTGCGAAAGTGGCGGGCATAGTGATAGTCGATAAAAATGGAACCGTGCTGAGCCCGCTGGAGACAGATTCATACATAACCGTAAACCACTTGGCTGTAGTACTTACTTACTTGAATATGGCTGCGTCAAACTAATCAATTTATGAGTTGACGACTTCAAATATTTGATTTAAGTAAAAAAATACAAGTACTTTTTAACAAAAATAAAATTTGAAAAAAAATTTTTGGTAAATTAATTAATTGCCAACTAAACTATTTTAGTTGGCAATTAATTAATTTACCAAAATTTTTTTTAATTAATTTAAATTAATTAATTGCCAACTAAATTGCCATTTAAATTAATTAATTGCCAACTAAACTATTTTAGTTGGCAATTAATTAATTTACCAAATTTTTTTTTTCAAATTTTATTTTTGTTAAAAAGTACTTGAACAGTCAATAATTGAAAGTCAATAGGAACTTGATTGCAAGCGACATTAAAAGGTACCTATAAATAGATAGATAGATAGATAGATAGATGATTTATTTCATGAAAGACAATTACATAATAAGTTTGCATTGATGTCAAAAATATAAGAATTTCTATCATGATCGTCAAATAAATACCTATAAATGATTTCATGCTTTCAGTGCACATGTTGCGTTCTGTAAAGGACTACACACTGCCGTATTCGAACTTCAAGATATTCACAAGAGACGACACGTACTAGATCCATTCTAGATACGTTATAGTTTAGATTTCAACTAGTTCTCTTTTGCAGCGCAATTCGGGCAACCGACATTGGTTGCCCGAATTGCGCTGCAAAAGAGAACTTTTACGATAGATCGTGTTAGATATCTACTTATTAGATGTGAATTCGATCTCTAAGTAATATCTTGTGGAAATCGTTCAAGAGTATCTCCAGAATCGCGGAAATGTCAAATTTGACAGGTTAGATCTTAAACATATCGTTATCGTATCTTGGCGATGTCTAAATGATATCTAATAGATGTCTATTACAAAATCCGAATCGGGCCCACAGTCTTCATATTCGTAGCGGGCACAGAGCAGAATTAATAATATGGGCTACGGCGTAGCACCATATAAGTGTACGCCACTTATATGGTGCTACGCCGTAGCCTATGGCACTGGAGTAACATTTAGGTAATGGACAAACAATTTTTTGGATACTAGCCACCAATCCTGGTACCATTATGATCGGGCACGGATCACGGTCAATGTCGTTTCAAAACAAGATGAACACCCATAACAAATTATTTAATTGGAATCGGCCTCCAGTTGCGTGCCGGCAGTTTCCGGTAGAAATGAGTATTGTTCAGTAATAAATAATAATACTAATAATCACATCAGAATGGCGAAATGTCATGTTTATTTTTCCTCTCATTTTGCAGACGTTCAATGGTAGGTGCTTTATATTTATGGTCTTGTTATTGTCTTTTTGAAATAGCCTGCAGCAATTTAGAATGAAACACTGCTATTTTTTTACTGGCGAATACATATGTATTATCCCGCTAAGAGATAGCACAGTATCTATACATTTTCCTAAAGTTTTTGTACATTTGTATTTTACCCTTCTATAATAACTACAATTAAAATGACTCTAGCTGAATTCAGGACCAAACTATACATACTTACATTTGTGGTTGCCTGCAACGTCGAACTTACATGTGTTTGTAATAAAAATATGTCTACATACGAATATCTCTTTTAAATAACACAAGGCTGCATCCATCATAATTAGTCACGAAATGTTACAAGAACATTTCCTTTTCCGCGTTTAAATAAAGCGATATTAATCAGAATAGTTTCTGAATCATATTTAATAAGCACCTTATGCAATAAAAATTAATCGGTTTCTGCTGTGCACCTGTAAATTCTTAATTATATTCTTAATCATGTGATTTTAAACTACACTACACATTTTCATTGTATACATCTCACGATTAATAACAGAGCATCGAAGAATTTACCAACACCCGTAATATATTAACGGATATCGCTCTTGAATTTTTGATAGATAAGAACAATTGCCTGTCAAATAAATATCTATTTATTTCCTAAAATTAGTTTCCTAGATACCTAGAAATAAGTAGGACAGTCAATTAAATAAATGGTACAATTATTTTATAGCTTTATTACATGCTCAGTTGCATGCATACTTGCGTCTTATTCTTACTACCTGCTGTGAATGTGTTCTTGTGTAGGTAATGTTTTACCGTAAAAAAAACTCCTTTTTTATCAAGTTATAAAAGGCTTGTAACATTTACGTTTACTAGAATAATAGCAAGGGTGAGAAAGGGAGCCCTTAAGTTACAAGTGCAAGCGATGACCTATAACGATAAACAATATACCTACAATTTCCGTCATCCTTCATTGTGACACGTTTTAGTTTGTAGCCGCCTTCGTGTGCTCGAACATGCAATATTTCATTACCAGTCGGTCGTGTAATTAATATAGGTACCTACTTCATGTGCAGTCGAGTTCAAGAAAGTGCTGTATGTAAAGAAAATCAAGAACAATAAAATCAAGCGCGTCCTAAAAGTAAAACTGCGTCAGTTTTAATTACTAACGCAAAACTAAGTCTGACTCCGGCTAAATATGTAGGCAAATACGGCTAAATGCAACACGAATATTTGGACAAACAAGGGATATTTTGTCAGGAACCTGACGCATATGGCAGCTAACTTAATAACCTGCAGAAATATATATTATATACCATTTAAAGCTACATAAGTTATCAAACGTTATCATGCCAAATATCGCCTTCTTAGCTGTATCAGAAGTGTTAAAAAAAATAGGGTCACGTACCCGTCATTTTTTAGAATGCCTCAGTTTTACCCCCAACTACGTATATTAAGATAGCGGTGGATATATATTTCTTCACTAACATAAGCACCAAACTAGAAATGTCAACTGTAAACAACTATACAAGAATAGTAGATATAATGTATCAGGAAACACCTACGCACCTAAACTGTCTCTAGCAGCGCAGCTTAGTGGCCCTAATCCACGCAAATGCCAAGTCAATTCTTCGCCTTCCCATAATTGTATTAGTGGAATCTTCTTATGCATTATCTGTTACAAAAATAAATTCCATTGTCAAATATACTCGTAGGTAAATGTTAGTTTGTCGGCGCAGTTCGGTGCATTATTGAGGTAGCTTGTCTGTCAGTCTGCTGATGCTACTTATTGTAATGCATTTTAAATTATTATGGCCCAGACGTTTATTCTTCTGTTGTTAGTATACATTGCACACATTGATAACATTCATAATTATATTTCAACTACATTGATAAGGTATTACAGATTTAACAATGTAACTAGGTAGGTATTGTCAATTTAATTGTAAATACATGCCATTATATGACTGTACGAAAATATGATTTCTAAGAAGCTAGTAATTTTCGCAGAACAGAATATACAAGGGGGTCAATTCGGTAGCTCTTGGGCATTTTATTGCAATTATCAGTTGCTCTTTTTCTATAGAAACGTAGAACGTCAGCGAGACAAGACTAATTGTACGAAGTAATGCTTTAATCTATTTTAACTGCTGTCTGTGTGATAACAAAATGTCAACGCATATAAGATAAAAGCAAATAAGAATTAAGTAATTTATTTACGTTTAGGTAGGTATAAAGAAAACTACATGGAATTTTTTTAGACATAATAGGAGGGTAAAAATAAGACAATGTTTTTAACACTCAAAAACTCTATTTCAATTTTTTAACAAGTAACAAGTCTGCGAGCGATACTACAAATTTTATATAAAAAAAAATTGAAAAGTTACGCTTTCGGGACGATTTCAACCCGCAACCTCCGCAATCCATTGAGCTACAGACGCCTACCAGAACTTCGCAACTACCTATTATATTTCATTCCTATTCTTCCATTAAAAAAACCCATGTGTGTAGACTTCTTTTTAAATAGGTACAATTTTTGGGTATTAAAAGCTTTGTCTTAGTTTTCCCATGTCTTATTTTTTCCCGTGTTTTATATTTACCCCACCTGACTCTGTACGATCTGAACACTAATCAGTGAACCTTCTTTCCAGCCAGATCCTGTACCTGGAGCAGCAAACGTACGACATACCTTCAGACTATAATAGAAACATTCCACCTGGTGAGTTCCTATTCTTTTATACTATATTTTTATACGCAGACATTGGATTCAAGGGGGGCATGATTTAATGACAGGTAAGGTCAGGAGTTATATCGATAAACTCAACTATCGATGTTTTTTCCGTTTACTAGCTAATAACAGATTAATTTTAAAAGAATATTTGAAACTTAATACTTATAACTTAGCAGTCAATAAAAAAATTGTCTGTGTGGAATTTGTCTTTGTTTCCAAAATAATACTAAAATATACCTACACTCTTACAAACAAAACGTGGAGCTATCACTAATACCTACATATGTGGAAAAAAAGTTTATCGACATAAACCATTGACGTATAATATCTAAGGACGGGCTAATGGGGCACTAAACATCGTACTACTTCAGCGGTGCTACCCACGAATTCCAGCCAATCGTGCAGTCTAACGCGACTAATAGTTGCGACCAATAGGGCGCGTAATGCGAACTCGTCAACCAATCGCGCGCGTGATGCGAACTCATCAACCAATCGCGTTGTAGCGATTTCACACCGCTGTACTGGCCCCTGTCATGCCTCATTATTATTGCCCTTAAAGCCAGTCCCTAGATATCTATGTCAATGACATAAACACTCTCTACCTGTCATTAAATTGTGTGTCTACAATCCGATGTCTGTTTATATGATCGCATATAACTAAATCACATTCATATTTTTCAAATTATCTACAATTATCTAAATTATATTCATATCGTATAAGTACCTATTTATTAATATTTTCGTTCAGCTCATAAAAATGTCTTCTCTGTCATTAATTTTCATGGTTTTTAAAGGTTCACGAGCGAAGTCATTCACCCGTGTAAAGATTTAGATATAACTATAGTGTTTGGTTGATCGCGAGCTATTTAACGCCTAATGTGTTAAATTATCAAAACAAAATAAAGCATATTTAAAGTCATTGGGGCCATTTGGCCCACAACTTGTCCTAACATTAATTACTTACCTACAATATACCTGGCGGCCTAGCATGAGTTGCGTTCTCGCGCGCGAGTCCATACTTGAAGTCGCGCTTGATGTATGGAGTCGCGCGCGAGAACGCAACTCATGCTAGACCGTCTGCTTAAATCCATAAGCCCTAAGTGATCTACGAATAATAGGGATGATGACACATGTTGAATTTTATAACAAAATCTAGTAAAATAGATAGCAAACGAGCAATTTATCACAACAATGTGGATATTAAAATAAAATATTGAAAAATTACAAAAATACAGGACCTGAAAGTTTCAAAATTTAAGTTTTTTTTAACTTCCAAAAACGATAAAAGTAAGGGTACCCTTCGATTCCTTACATTTCATCCAAAAAATATTGTATAGCAACTTTATACATAAACGCAATATTTCACCGACAAAAACGCAATTTTCTTGTTTTGTCCATACTACAAGATGGGCTCCCAGAGACCTTGACGTCACGATCCCTTGTCGTTTTGTTTAGGGCGTTTCGCGAGTGAAGTGCGACTGTCGGCCTTTAACTACAATTTCTGACTTTTGTGTTACTTTAATGCAATGGGTCCCATATAGACATTTGATTCTAAAAACAAACCCGATCGATTGATAGCATAAATTTTATGAAAATTAGTCATGTAGCCTATTATTTGTACGGTCAATATTGACGACCAAAGTAGGTAGTCATCATAATACCTACACTTCAGTTACTAATAGAAATAAAGATGTGTACCGATATATGTATTTGGCCACTTTGGCTGTCACTATCTATCTTTTTGATGCTGATTGTACTTAACCATGTTCTCCGGTTATACCTAACCAGAGACTGTTCTCTATGTCATAATTTTTCACATAAAAATAGTCTATTATTAATATTAAATGGGATATTTTTAGTCGGTAGGCTGGACATCGCGCTTAACGATAGCTATGATCCATCCACTTAAGGCCGGATCCGGATGTTAGTCGGCGGATTCAGCGCACCTCGTTTTTAGCTTATCATTCATTAACTTCGTTCATTAACATTTACAAGATTTTTTTTATTAAACGCCTCGTTATATTGCTTCGCTGCACAAGGCTTATTTCGATAAAGAATATATTATGTATAGTACCTATGTTTAGATTATACATGCGTTTGGTCGCCTGGATTTAGGATAAATACACACTGTGTGAATGCTAAATATGTTCTTACACATCCGTAAATAAGTATAAATTCTGACCTCTGGTTTAATTAGGTACCCTTTTTCATCAGCCAAAAGACATTCACGTCTGTACACAGATTTTCCCCAAACTGTCCATGCATTGCCTTCATGCAATGGATAAATAGTTATTTGTACAACAAGAGATCAAAGTTTGATATTTCTTCGAGTGCTTATTTTGAGTCCCGTGCAAGCGAAAGATTCTATAATAGATTCACGAGCGTAGCGAGTGAATCTAATTTAGAATCTTGAGCGTAGTAAGGGACTCAAAAGCGCACGAGATGTAAATAACTTTGATCTCGTGTAGTACACAACATTTTTCACCTCAGCAGTGAGAACATATTAGAGAACCCGAAAAATGTATTCCTTCTTCATCACTTACCTCTATTCACTCATGTTTTCTTAAGATATACCAACAATTAAATTTTCACCTCAGCAGCTCGAATAAGGGTACTTTGCTACTTAAAAACAGTGAGCAAAATCGCATTTTGCTCACTGAGTGAGCAAAATCGCATTTTGCTCATTTTGTCCTTTCAGTGAGCAAAATGCGATTTTGCTCACTGTTTTTAAGTAGCAAAGTACCCTTGTTCGAGCTGCTGAGGTGAAAATACTTTTTACCCATATTCCATTTACTATCGTTATATGTATATGACAAAAACATTTATATTTCCCTTTCATTCAGTGTCATACTTAAGCATTTTTATTACTAAAACCTGAATTTTAATTTTAAATTCAAGGTTCGCTTGATCAATCGCCCCGTAACACGTTCAGTAGTAAAAGTTTTGGTTGTTTATTAAAGTTCCACCGCGTGTCTGCGGCTCTGACGTAGTCATTTTGGCGGAATTGAACTTTAAGTATTGATTTAACAGTCGTTATGCCGTTTAAAGCTTGAAAGTTATGGCTCAGGTCACTAAATACTACAAAGGGGTTTGAAAATTATTAGATGGTTTCTCTCTTAAAAAATATATGTATTGTATATTTCAAATTTATCTATTCAATTTGTACGTACTACCCTAAACTAAATACGTTGTTGTCGTTGTCTTACGAGTATAAGTATAGGTACAGGTTCTTCATGAATGTTTCCAGAAATAAGTGTCCACTGTCGCACAAACAAAGAGTTTCCAAGGTTAACTACGCGAATATTTTAGCCATATTATTCAAATATTTAAAAAGTAAGATTTTTTTTTAAGACATGAAGGGGTTATGTTACTGGCCAGAACTATTTGTATTTCGTATATATTATGTGGCAAATAGCACCCCATCGTCGGCATCCCGATAGCAATCTCCTTCGTTAGTTTGTAATTGTGATATCTACAAAATTACAAATGGTTGATTGATTGACTTAGAGACATTAGAAACAAATATAGAGAAACGCGGCCTAACCAAGGTGACAATCGCTATCGCTTCGCCATCGAATCGCTTTGTGTCTCTCTATCACTCTTCCATATTAGTGTGACAGTGACAGTTGCGTTTCGATCGCTACGGAGCGGTAGCGATTGACGTGTTGGCTACTAACTACGCGGCCTGTGCATCCCGGTTATATATAGTGGCAAGGCAAGGCAACATTAGCATCGGAGCCTCTGCGCTATTCGCTGAACATCGTATTGTAAAAATAAACCTTTGAGACACATTTGCTCTCCCCTATAGCTAAAGAGCATGGCGTTATATTTAAGTATCATTAACTCATTACCATTGTATTAGCTTCCCTGTGATTTATAACCTCTACAAACTCGTAAGATGTAAATATTTTAAGATAGGTCTAAGTCATAAAAATCGGACATATTACTCACCGTTATAGGCTGTCTATATTATCGTTGTTAGTGTAGTGTCGGTTGTTAATCTTTCTATCTCCTGACACTTTTTAATAAACAAATATAATTATTTATTTTGAAAGCAGTCACAAGCACGTGTAACTGTAAAATCTACAATCACTTGTCACCGCTTTAGGGAGGCGGAAAAGTTCTTATACAATACGCCAACAAAAGTTATAATACTACCTTTATTATACGTTTTATTGTTAATATTCTTGTTTTGTTTTCAGGAAAGAACACAACCGTGTTCATAGGGCTCAATGTCAACCGTGTTTCGGGAGTGGATGAGAATAAGGAGGTAAATATATGTCGCCTCATTTTAATTTAATATAGACAGCCTAAGTCGGTACCCGACTAACTTCCTCCTAAAATACGTGCTTTGGACCTTTGACCGCCATAGACGTCAACTGACGTGCGCGGCTACAGTCCAATATCAACTTTCGTGCATTCCGACAAGGTTCACAATAGGGCTCGCGGTCGTGTCCGGGTTTCGTGTACACGTGTTCGGTACCCGTTTCCGTACTACACGTACACGGTTTTCTGACCCGTTCTACACGTGTAGTCGGGTACACGTGTAATTAAGATCCGTGTATCCGTGTACCCGTGTACCCGTGTACACGGCGAAACGGATCTTAAATACACGCGGGTCTAACCCGTTCTTGACGTGTAGCGGAGATTAAAGTTATGTATAGCTTTAAATAAAACACAGATTCAGGGTCAGGAGCCCCGATTGTTTACCAGTTTTATCGGATTTTCAAATTCGGACTTGCAAGTTATATTTGACCCACTTCCGATGAAGCTGAAAATTTCCATACGTGTGTAAGTCGGGTGACAATGCAATATTAATGAAGCTGAACTGATGATGGAGACAGGAGGAGGCCATATGAACTCTGTGATATAACAACCGAATTGTGTTTGGGGTTTTTAGAATATACTCGTGGAAAGAAAAGTACAGTCAGCGTAAAAATCTTGTACATACCAAAAATGAAATTTTTGCCAATAACTTATTTATTCTTTATTTGAATACACCAGGACCCGCTTATTTTAATCGCTTAATATCGCTTTCAAATAATTGCTAAAAACGACACCGTTATTGGTAGAGTGAACAGAAATGAAAATATTTATTTTTGTGTACTAGTTAAAATATCAAATTGTATTATAAAAAGAAACATAAATGCTATTATTATTCGACACAGGCTGTGAAATGCTTTACAACGGTTCTCATTTTTAACACGCTTTTATTAGGTCGACCTGTATGTAACCACAGATCATATAATACTAGTACAGATACCCAATCCCATACTAAAAACGCGCACCGTCCTAAGTAGCAAATACTTGTAGGCAATTTTTTAGTTCACAGTAACAAACTAGATGGCGCACGGAGCCCCACGGAGCTAATAAAACTCTTACGACAAACATGCGTTGAAATGGCGTCAAAACACCTCTCGCGCGACATCTGTTGTAGCTTTCACGCACTAAACCTACACATCACATTCATTTTTAAAGTCAATCATTACTAGATGGCGTTTCAGCCATCGGCGACAAAATTGAAATTTATTTACATATCATAATTTACGATTATGAAATCAATTTGACTTTTTAATTTTTTTGTATTGTAAATAGAAGTTTGAATGGGTACCTACTTTAGTATAGGCGAAGGCGTCAAAGTTTCGTTACAAATCACAGGTCGTATTCTTATCGCTTACCTTGCTTCGGCAAATCGGCACGACAAGCGTTCGGGTAAACCAGCATAACTGTGACTTTGAGATACACAATAATAATGCATAATCAAAGAGGACTCTTATGCTGGTTTGAAGGTATCTAGTAGGTACCTATGCTTCACATTAGGGCAGAAAGAACACGGCATTGCGGTATGATCTGTTTTAATAAAATAATTCTTGGAGCTAAGCGTTGCATTGCCGCGTGCCGTCCACATGGCCTTGAGAGGCCCAAAGCCCAAGGTCGCGCCGACGAAACAATCTATTTTTAACGTCCGTTAAATAAAATCGAAAGTAATAACTTGAAAAAATATGCGCATATTAAAATCTAAATTTATATGTGACGTTATCTATGAAAATGGATCTTATTGTCGATGGCGCTTACGCCATTATTGACGATGTTCAGATATAAATAAAAGGCCACGCGACGCCGTGCGGCGTAAGCGCCATCGACAATAAGGTCCCTTTTCATAGATAATGCCCCATATTAGTACCTAGAGATATAGATATAATACTACGCGGTATTTTCTTAGATTTATTATGAAATAAAAAACCGGCTAAGTGCGAGTCGGACTCGCGCACGGAGGGTTCCGCACCATAAACAAATATCGAGTCGAGCCAAAACAAGCAAAAAAACGGTCACCCATCCAAGTACTGACCCCGCCCGACGTTGCTTAACTTCGGTCAAAAATCACGTTTGTTGTATGGGAGCCCCACTTAAATCTTTATTTTATTCTATTTTTAGTATTTGTTGTTATAGCGGCAACAGAAATACATCATCTGTGAAAATTTCAACTGTCTAGCTATCACGGTTCGTGAGATACAGCCTGGTGACACAGTGACAGACGGACGGACGGACGGACGGACGGACAGCGGAGTCTTAGTAATAGGGTCCCGTTTTTACCCTTTGGGTACGGAACCCTAAAAAGACCATGTATATAGGAAAGGATGGAGTAGGTATTTTGTAAGGATCACAGATCATATGTGACGTTATCCATGAAAAGGGACCTTATTGTCGATGGCGCCTACATCGTTATCAACGATGCTCTGGTATAAATACAATGCCGCGCCACGCCGTGCGTCGTAAGCGCCATCGACAATAAGGTCCCTTTTCATAGATAATGCCCCATAAAATACTAGTACATACATAGTACATGCAGATACCCAATCCGCCAATCCCATACTAAAAAAGCGCACCGTCCTAAGTAGCATATGTGACGTTATCTATGAAAAGGGACCTTATTGTCGATGGCGCTTACGCCGTTATTAACGATGCTCTGATATAAATACAATGCCGCGCGACGCTGTGCGGCGTAAGCGCCATCGACAATAAGGTCCCTTTTCATAGATAATGCCCCATATATGTACGTTGCTTTGCGTGTTTTACATTCTATTTCGTAATATTGCAATAAAAAATGTGTGTAACGTTTTTTTTGCCATGCTTTTAAATTAATAAATAAACTAATTGTATTTCCGATTTATTCATTTTTTTATTTAGCTACTAAAAGTTTTGTAGCTTATTCGCTACGGCTATCATGAGTTGACATTTGACGTTTAGGTACGCTAGCGACTGCATGAAGTCGATCGCAGTATATCTCGCTCGCACTCGCATTGATGTATTGGTGCGATCGAGTTCACGCAGTCGGTGGCGTAAAAGTCAAATGTCAATTAATGGTAGCCGTACTTGTCCTATCATGTACAGTCAGCAGCAATAGTTGCTAAGCGGGCGAGGTGTTCAAAATAATCTTGACGCGACTTTATTGTTAAGTGAATAAGAGCGCGTCAAGGTAATTATGAACGCCTCGCCCGCTTAGCAACTTCTGCTGCTGACTGTACCTAAGAAAACATATATACAAAACGGATTAGTTATTAAAAATGTTACTCGAGCGCGCCAGCTATTGATAGTGTCAGTCGCGCACCAAGTCTCGGAAATAAAAAAGAGGAGGGAAAATAATAAGGGTATGCCGGTTTCCATGGTCAGGGTGTTTAACCCGTAAGTAGCAGGTCCACAACGTTACAAAAAAAGTGACCTTGAATTACCTACTCGATCGATTTTTTTATATTGAAAATAAAGTGTAATTTATTTATATAATGAGACAGATTGTTCTTGAGTTATGGATATTTTCTATGTATTTAAGTATTAATTGTATATTACACATTTGTATCGTTAGTCAATTTGTGTAAGAATGTCCCTATAATATGTATTTATTTATTAAACATTTATTTCATGTTAAAAATTTACATTCTCGTACAAACGGCAGTAACACGATTTATTTTGTAGTATTTTAAAATACAAAAAGGAAATATTTGCACTAAAAACAAATATTTACAGCCGGGCTAGCCATGATAGGCACGACAGTATCTCGCGGCGAGATATATTGCCCGTCCCTCTTTTATTAACATGGTTAGAACTGTTAGAAGTTTCAAACCGTGCATGCTGTCCCTGTCGCTACTATTAGAAAGAAGAAGAGGACGGCACGAATGACTGTGGCGTTCAGCGTTCACGCCTATGTACCTAGTTGTATGGTAGTTTTCGTAAGCACACAGACGCACCTTACAATTAGTACTTAATCCGAGTGTGCGTGTGCACGTCGCTGTGCGGCCTTGAGACGCTGGAGCGATTGAGGACATAAGTACTCGTATTAAATTAAAAATAAATACAAACCTATAGATATAACACACCGTATTGTCAATTCAAGTTTGCAAACGCGCACTGTATTCAGTTTAGAAGCGAAACATCGACTTTTGACCAGTCATGGCGGTCATGACCTTGCATTGGAAATACGAACACCTAGGTATTTTTTTCAAGGATAACTCGCATGTCACACCGTGGCCAGTCCATGACCAAATCATGACCACCCCCATACTTCCCGTCGTAGTCATGAGTGCAGTCATTGTCGGAGTTTGTCCGTCAACAAAAATTCGACTAGGCAGGCCCCGCGACCCGCGAACACCGAATATTGCAAATTTTGGGCTCTTTTACTCACATTAAGTTGTAATTCGAGTGACAGAGATAGTTGCATGAGTCATACCAAGCATATTTTATTAGTGTTATTTTAAACATCAAACTTCTATTAGATTATGTAATTAAAAGAACACTTGCATAGTCTGTGTTATCAAAATCGCTGTCAATTTAGTTTGTTCTACCTCATGAAGTTTACAAACTTTGATTTTCGCGGTTTAAGCCGATCATCGTTTACAACAAGGAAATTAATAAACTGTAGACCTCGCGAGCATAGCTTAAAACTGAATAAAAAATATATGGGTACGCCGTTTAGAATTATTTAGAAAAACTAAATTAACAAAAAGTTTAATAAAAGATTGGAAAAATGAAACGAATACGTTTAACCCGTGCTTTGCACAAATAATAATACATAATACAATAATATAAGTGTAAAAATTTACAAAAAGTTAGCAGCGCACTTTACTGGGGTTCGAACTTGGAACCTCCATGCATCAAAGCAACTGTTTGCTAACTGCGCCATGATAGCACTTAGCCAATTTGACGAAATTTGGCTACTTATTTTCGAGTAAAAACCTACATACATATCTAAATACCGCCTATACCATTACAACATTTCTACATTTTTGCCAAGCACTGTAAATATATCTCAAAAAGAAAAGAAATGCTCTTATAATATTGATACGACTACATATTTGTTTCCGCAATTTTGAAATAATCACATTGAAAAAAAAAACTATTTTATCCTGGAATCTGGTCACAAAATTTGATGAGAATCGGTTGAGAATTAAACCGAGGAGAACGTTCTCCTCAAACGAAATTTGGCCCGAGTTAAAACGGAGACCTTCGCAAACGCGTCGGTCAATAAAGGAGTAAAATGTGCGTTTGACTTGGACATCAAGCGAAATAAAAACTTGCATTGTGTTTAAAAACAAAGCATTCATTTCTTTTGAAAAACATCGGCTTACGAGTTTTTTTAATTTATATTTTAACGTCAGGCCTACTTTAAAAAAAATAGGTACTCATTTAGAGTAGGCATGTTTATTGACCGATCTATTTTTTTACATTATGTACTAAATTTCGTAATTCATAACTCAAATGTAATTATTCTAAATCAAACTCCACATATTAGAACCGTGGTTGCTCCATCTAGTGACAATATTCAATATTACTTCGACAGCTCCACATAACTGTCCTGCGCTGTTGTTCATAACGTAGTCAGTCGCGATATAATTGTGATTTCAAATTTTGAAAATGAATGCATTGAATTCGGGTTGTTATTAATGTTTGTATTTCATTTATAATGTTTTTAATTTATGACACTTTAAATGTCTCTTAATACATCTTAATCTGTAAGATAAAAATTTCGTTATCGCCGATTGTGACATATAGCGCCATCTATGATATCGATTTAAAAAGAATTATACGGCCTTCGGAATGGGAGGGCATGGCAAAGATATCATTTCTTCTTGGCAGCTGCTGCCATGGAAGAAAAGCATCAACAAAGAAAAATTCAACGACGTGCCATAAGGGATACATGGAACCCTTTTGATATGCCCAACGAGGAGTTTCGGCACATATATAGAGTGCTCAAAGACTTGGCACTCTATTTGTGTGCCGACCTAGACGCCGACCTCAAACTCAACATGGCGACGGATTGCCGGCACATCTTAAAGTACTTAATTAAATATATAATGTAGCACTGAGGACGTCACTTTCTGAGAACGCCACTTTCTGAGGACGTCACATTTGGAGTTCGTCACTTTTTTAGCATAGGTACGATTTAACAGTATAAAATACCAGCACGAAAGATGTATGTAATGCCAGCAACCAGATTACCTGTTCGACATACGGTCGCTTTTATATCCTACATACCAACACCAATCTCTGTTTGCCTTACGCCTGACTGGTAGAGAATTCCATTTGGCAAAACGTCCTATGTTTCGTGCAATAAAGTGAAAATAGAGAGATTAATAATAATAAAAAACAATCTAATTATGTTTAAATCAGAGTATTTAATTCAGAATACTTAAAAACTACAAGCACCAAAACATTTAGCCACAGATTGGAGTTAGGCCGGAAACAGCTTCGATTCCATACACATAAGGGCGCGTGTACACGGTGCTGCCTCCGCGCCGCCGCCGCACCTTCGCGCTATGTACACGAGACGCGTAAAACCCGCGGCGGCGGCGCGGCGGCGGACTATACTTGTCTCGTGTACATAGCGCGAAAGTGCAGCGGCGGCGCAGCGGCGGCGCGGCAGCGGGCTTTACGCGTCTCGTGTAAACAGCGCGAAGATGCGGCGGCGGCGCGGCAGCGGCGCGGGGGTGGCACCGTGTACACGCGCCCTAAATGTTTCGCACAGTAGGAACCATGATTTTATCATACGCCGCTGTGATTAGCTCGTGAAGGTATCACGGCAAGCTCGCTGACACCAGTTGAAGGTCATTCCAACATATTTACATTTAAACGGACTGTCGCTCCTTTTGTGACAACATATTCTTCAGCATACCGCGTCTTCTGTCATGTCTCCATAAACTCTAACGTCTTTTTTATCTGCGTATAAAATCAGCTCTTGCAGTTTTTTTTTCAGACAATATTTCCTCTCGTGTCACCTGTGGAGAATAGGCGTCCAAGGATTTTTTCTTCATAGCGTTGCCGAATTTCAGAATATATGTTCAGCCATCAATCACTTCTGCGTATGGAGTGATCCATACTCTCATAGTTATCATGTTCTGCATAAATTTAATGCAATTTATTTGTTTGTTTTCTTCCTATAGGTATAGGTTACGCAATGAATTTTTAAATTAATATTACATTGTACTTTTAGCCTGACTGACAATGAAAATCTATCATGTCGCCGATTTGACATCGCTGATTTTTTTTCTATAGATGGTCAACCAAACCTTGTCAGTAGAAAAAGGCGCGAAATTCAAATTTTCTATGGGACGATATCCCTTCGCGCCTACATTTTTCAAATTTGCCGCCTTTTTCCTCTGACAAGATCTGGTTGACCAAGTATATTTAAAATGCGAAACTACAAATAGGTTATATCGTTTGTCAAAGCACTGTCTCATTTCAAATATAGACAGAGAGACATACTATCTTTATCTTACACTAGTACTCTAGCACCCAAAAGAAAAGGATGAGTATAGTTTGTATTGTTCTTATTTAATGACAAATTGGTTTGACCAACTATATTTACAAGAATGCACTTCGTTTTTCGGGTAAAATCGGACGTAATCGCGTAATAGAAAATGACAGCGTCGTACTAATTTAGTTGCAATCCAACACTCAAACTATACAGGATGGTCTATACCACAACGTTCAAATTTTTTTTTAGTTTCCTCATATCGTGGGCTATTAGGCGATTCTCAGAGATGACGTTCGGTGCCTGACTTCGGTGCCGAATTTTATTTTTTATTTCTTTGATACACAACTTTATTTCCTAAAATCTAGCCTTAATATAAAAAAATATTGGTAGTAGCCCACGCAGTGATAAAATAAAAAAAAATGTTGGACATCGAGGTTTGTACCACCCTGTATAGAGTAGTTAATAGAGTCAGACCGAGAAAAGTCTGCAGCGATTTTGATAGCCCACGCAGTGCAAGCGTCATTTTAAACGTCAAACTTCTATGAATTTATGACAGGTAAATATAGCTGGTCAACCAAATCTTGTCAGTAAAAAAAGGCGCGAAATTCAAATTTTCTATGGAACGATATCCCTTCGCGCCTACATTTTTCAAATTTGCCGCCTTTTTCTACTGTCAAGATCTGGTTGACCAAGTATAACACTTGCACTGCGTGGGCTATCAATATCGCTGCAGACTTTACGAGTAGCAAGGAACTAGGACCGCCTTAGATTGCGATGGACAGTCTTTGCATCAGGAAAAATCCGGAGCGGGGGTCAAGGCCCCTTTCAAACAGGCGAGGTCCCAGCTCCCGGAGCATCCCGAAGTCTCGACACCGAGGGAGACGAATAAATACCCGCTCAGCGCCGAGTATTTATCTTTTTAGGGTTTCAGGAAAAACGGGACCCTATTACTAAGACTCCGCTGTCCGTCGGTCTGTCTGTCTATTTAGATGATATATTTCTGTTGCCAACAACAAATAATAAGTACTAACAACAAAATAAAATAAATATTTAAGTGGAGCTCCCATACAACAAACGTGATTTTGTTGCCGTTTTTTGCGTACCTAATGGTACGGAACCCTTCGTGCGCGAGTCCGACTCGCACTTGGCCGGTTTTTAAGAGACGCCGCATGCTCAGCAGCCGCTCCTGCCGACCGCATTGTACGACTAAGATGCGGGGCGGCAAAAGTACTGACGCACGTGGCGTCCCACAGTAAGCACTTACCTCTTTCCCACGGCACCAGGGTCTAGCCGTCAGACCTTATGCCGTCCGATCGGCTAAAGCCTGGCGGCTCAAGCATACATGGGATATTAGGTAACTCTGACAATAAGGCTCTCCTAACGATGTCATTAAGAACATGGTGCCGTGGGAACCTCCCAGCGCAACGGCAGCAGCTCAAGACATGGTGGCCGTTG
Organism: Cydia amplana; assembly: GCF_948474715.1. Classification (NCBI taxonomy): domain Eukaryota; kingdom Metazoa; phylum Arthropoda; class Insecta; order Lepidoptera; family Tortricidae; genus Cydia; species Cydia amplana. Next base: position 6,778,608 of record NC_086074.1, on the reverse strand, counting down.
CTCCCCACAGTGGAACCGTAGATGCATTGGTGGGGTTGGCATACCCATGGCAACCTATTAGGCGGAGAGCAACGGCCACATGCATCGAGCAGTTGTCTTAGTAAGGTGGCTAAGTTTGGGGAGGGCCTACAATTTAGTTGATTTTGACACATGGTTTGACGTATAAAATTCACCGTATTTGAGGTTAATAAGGTCTACTGTCCTTAAAATTTTGTATGAATTTACAAGCAAATATGAGCCTTCGTTAATTAAGTATTGCAGCCGGTTCTACCTTAATTCGATAATGTAGCTTATTTCAAAGACTATAAACTCTAAGTACTTAGAAATAAAGCTTCAAAAGCTTTAACCGTGGATAACTTTTAACTATCAACGTCACATGTGGATAAGTGGTGATAGGATGTCATTCATTAAAATACGCTTTAAGTAAACTTGTTTAGAATTGATTTTTCAAAAGCTCAAACCACGGATGATTTTTATCAGTCAATGGCAAAAGTAGATAAGTGGTGGAATGTGATTAAGTAATCTATTCTTTAAAATAGGCCTTAAGTCATCGAGATTAAAATTGATTTTTCAAAAGCTCAAATCATGTCACGCTATCATTAGTCACTTGTACTTTATCCTCGCGTCTTTTTACCAAATTTAATCACTTATCAGGTATTTCACATATCACGCAATAAATGATTAATGATTTGGTGACAAAGCATCATAGCCCTCCTGATCGCGTTAATGTTGACCTTTGAACTTTGCGGGTATTTGTGACAATCTCCGTGGCGGGGAAATGGAAGGCAAATATTTTTCACCGCTTTCGGGTAAAAGATTCTCCGGCAAAAATATTTCCCCAGCTATCTTGTTTTGCACTGTCACGTTGTACGCTGTTGTACGCGTCACTGCGAACTGTGGAACTCTATGCAATCTTTTTTATTTAGTTATTTGGTTGCAAATGCTGTATACCGCTGGTTGCTGTAATTCATTATTGTATATTTTTGTTTGCAATTAAGTAAACGTGTTAAATGTTTTTGTATAGGTTCTTGGTTATTTTTTTACCACAATGTAGGTTGTAAATATACTTAGTGTATGAAAAAATGTTTCACTACAAGTTTTATTTACTGGTGTACGCTGCTGTGCTGAATGTATTTTCATTGTTACAATATCTAATAACAAGTTAATTAAGACATGTAATAGCTGTAATAACCTGACTGGAACATGACACATTTGTGATGTAGCTACAATAAAATATTACATTTTTATTTTATATTTCGGAGATAACACAAAAACAATCATACTCGAAACAGTCATTGAACAAACAATGCGCTACCAAATTCAATAAACGAAATTGCTATATATTTGGTTTTCAAAATACCTTACATAGGTTTATATAATTGGATAAGCGACACCGTGTTACAAAATAGGCCAAAACTGGAGGTTTTTTGTAATTTACATGTTATGTGTTAGGCAGCCAGGGGTAATCCGGGTCTCAAGATAAACTAGGCGCCAGAGCCGTAAATCTGACAAGATTGATGATCCGCCTGACCTTAGCATACGCTTGCCCCAGCCGTAATTGCACGCTGCCTGTGTTGGATCGCTGGCTGTCTGACAAAAAACGTGCTTTCTTTCTGTAATAACTAGAGAGGGACGGGTAGTCTATCTCGCAGGTGAGACACTGTCGCGGAACTCCTATGCTAAGCCGGCAAAAGAGTATTTTTGGTAGTTTATAGAGTGGTTTAAGTACTTAGATACTTACACGATTGATGATTCGACCAAGAAACTGCATGCTGATTTATGGTGAATCGCTATGTGCTTGACAACAGACGTGCTAAAAAGTGTGGAGTTAAAACGTGCAATTGCACATGCACATTTTAGTGTCATAACCAGGTGCTTAAGCCTAAAATACTGATTATTATCATGTACCTACTCAATGCTGTGCAAGTGTTTTATTGAACACGTAAAAAATAAATGAAGTAAATCATTTATAAAAATACATTGTGGAAACAGGAATAACTAAAGAAACATTAAATTAATACTATATTCACTGAATACCTATTAAATACTGCTTTAAAATTAAATTAAACCTAAAATTAGTGATCATCAAAAATGTCTTCATAACTTGTCGCCTACTCTACGGGTTTATTATTTCTTTACATTTTTTTATCCAAAAATATTTTTCCTATATTTCCGACAGAAAGTTAGCGATCCTGTTACAATTGCTAGTGGACTGCATTTCTTTTGACATTGATCTTGTTAGGGGTCTAAATTAATTTTGACACTTCACTATAAAGATTTATATATAGTAGTGTTCAACACTACTGTAAATCTTCATTTATGAGGTACCTACATACAAATGATAATAAATTTTAGTTACAAAGGTTACAAGTTTGCTATATGACATATTTGTAAATTACTCCTGACTCGGTTCTAAGTGGTGTAGGTAAATTATGTGTTTTAATAAAATCTATGACGTCAGTGGGGTATAGGCGTAACTTAATGTATTTCAAGTGCCTACTAAACATTGTGCCAAGTCATGTGACCATTTTAATAGTAATTATTTTAACATGTAATATGAGGGCGTAAGGTGTTCGTGTTACACGATTTACAGTTACCTAAAACATACTCTCCAAAACAATAACTATGTATAAACTGAAATAAATGTCATATACTAAGAAAAAGTGACCCAAGCCTCTAGTGCCCCAGGCTGGAATCGAACCAGCGTCCTCTGCTATCGCGGCAGGTGCCTGTTACTTACCTCTCGGCCACCGGGGGACAGCGGCATAGGTCGAATTTTTCCAAATAATTTAATTTGTTCTAGTATATAACTAAAGTATAACTAGCTAATTTGTATGTTCAAGTTTTGTTTGAAGTTAATTTGAACATAATGAGCAGGCTTCGGTGCAAAAGTTGGCATACCATTATCATCACGCCATGCGCTAATAAAAATGCTTCAAGCAATATTAAAAACGAGTTTTCTTCGTTCATTAAATAAATAAAAAAATATTGCCTGTTAAAATAACCTTTCAAATTGATTGGTTTTCTTATGAATTCCAAACTGTAATCGAATGAATCATGTAGACGAGAGCGGCGGGGAGCGGAGTGGGGAGGCGCGGAGGCGGGTAGGGTCGTAGCACTTGATCATAGTCGCGTAGCGTGTAGGCGGCCGCCGTAGCGCGTAGGCGGCCATTCATCTCGCTACGGCCCATTCGAGGGCTTCGAAATATGAGGGAATCATTAGACATGCTTAATAGTTTAACCTTTTTGAAAATAATCAACGGACATTAAACAAGCATTTATGTTTATTTGCCTCAAAACATGATTTCTTACATTGAATTATTACATATTAATGAATTAGGGTGATTGTAGTGGAATTATGTTTTTTATTAAAAAAATTTAAGGTTTTGATAATGATTTGATATAAACTGCGATTAGTGCAGGCTAAATGTGCATCAATAAGCGCACAGCGGGTCTAGACAAAATCGTATGACGACAATATCAGAACTTAAGAAATAGTAAAATCAAAATACCGTTGCCATTTCGTGGAAATGACATGTACAGATAGAGAAACAATTGCAATATACGGGTGCTGTACGGATATGATGGTCGTTCTTGTCTACGTGACAGCGTGATAAAACGGTGTCCGTCACTTTCTTTCCCACGGTGTTAAACAGTGACAGTTTTTTTATCACGTGGATAAAGATGGATAAAGCTATCCATAATAGGCTGGCTGATGAGTTGTTTCAATTCATTAACACGCTTTTATTAGGTCGACCTGTGTGTAACTAACATGTAATGGAATCTTGCAAGTTAAATTTGATCCACTTCCCGGTTTCCGATTGAACTGAAATTTTGCATACACATGTAAGTCGGGTGACAATGCAATATTATGGTACCATCGAGCTGATCTGATGATGGAGACAGGAGGTGGCCATAGGAACACGACCTGTATGTAACTAAATTGTAATGGAATTTTGCAAGGTAAATTTGATCCACTTCCCGGATTCCGATTGAGCTGAAATTTTGCATGCACATGTAAGTCGGGTGACAATGCAATATTGTGGTACTATCGAGCTGATCTGATGATGGAGACAGGAGGTGGCCATAGGAACTCTGTGATGAAACAACGCAACCTAATTGTGTTAGGGGTTTTTAGAATTGTCTCGATGAGTATTAGTTGTCTGTCGTAAGAAAAGTACAGTCAGCGATAAAAGCGTGTACCAAAAATTAAATTTTTGCCAAAAACTTTTATTTATTTATTTTTTGATTGAATACACAGTATTCAAAGGAACATTCAAAGGAGAAACTTTAGTGGTTTCTACATTTACGAGTATATCTATTTACCGTGTTGATAATGGATTGCTTAGTCTCTTGGTTACATACCAGCCATTAGGCTAGTGCAGTATTTACAGAAATATACTTACTCTCATTACACCCCCTAAAGGGCTCACTTGGGAATCCAGCCTCCCCACTGGGCGTAATGAAATGCACAAATATTTCATTGCTGTCGCGTACAAAAGGTAAGGTCCTCACCAAGGGGTTTGAGTTTAAATCGTGAATAGGTATAGGTCACTTGAAAGCGTAAGTGTAAGGCCTGAGTGGCCGCTCGAGTTGGGCGTGCAGCGGGACGGGGCGTGCGGCGTGCATGTTAAACAAATGCAAACGTATAGTAGCGGCCTTAGTGCACGCCGCTCAAATCACTTGCGAGCCCGACGCCACGCTGCACGCCCCGCCGAACGCTCCGCTTCGAGCGTCCACTCAGGCCTTACACTAAGACCTATCAACAAAACAGGCCAACGTTCACTCTGTGGTTTATTATTGCGGATTGGTAGCCGTCACTTTAGTTTGCCAGTTTACGGAAAGATATGTTACCTACGAGAATATTAGAGCAAATAAGGCCACGTGTGTCATCAGAGTAGTGATGGGTAGGACATCAATTTAAAATGAGTTTGTATGAGTACCTCATTTTCTAAAATGAGGTGTTACAATGTCTTACTTCAAATGAGGTGAGGTACTAGCATATTTTCAGCGTCAACTATTCCATTAATTCCAACAGCGACAATTTTTTTAAGCTTGCTGCGCTTACGCTTGTTGTCTTTCGTGTTTAATTGTTAACGTATTTTCGGTTGGGACGCGAAGCGATATTGAAGTACGTCGCGTGTCGGTCTCACTCCCTCTTTGGGTATATCTAATTCATTGTTTCATTTTGAAAGGATTTTTGAGGGGTTCATGTCACAGAGAGGCGGTGAGTGGTACAAACTCAACGCATTTCTCGGTGGACCTTTTGTCGTTGCAATAAGGTTTGTAGTTCGGCAGTTGACAGTGTGGATCATTGCTCGTTTCTTCATTTTTGAGTATCGGCGATCAGGCGAGCACCTAGCGCCTCGCGCGATCCAGGGACTCTATTGCGAGTTGTGAGGAGTGTATGAGTTTTGACGGTCGCGAGACTCGCGAGTGAATTTGAACGTATGAGAGTTTTTTTGAAATTTGAAGTGTGTGAATGATTTGTGTGGCAAGAGGTGTTTGTGATGCGCGCGAGTAAATGAGTAAAATGAATAGAGGAGTGAAGTAAGACATTTTTGCGGTACGAAGTACTGCGACAAATTAACAAAATGAGTGGTACAAATGAGGTGCCTCACGAGTGAGCGACTCAACACTACATCAGAGAAAGTTCCCTGCACCCGAAAGGTACTTAATACTAGATTAAATTGGACTCTACCGACCAACATGAGTAAGAGGAGAAGAAACTTGTTCGAACAGGAGCTCTGAGGAATTGAAATATCACCCCGATTGCTCCCCACGACCATCGGAAGATGCTCCTTCGCAGCTCCTTTCGAGTTAAAACTATAGGTCTAATTCGTACTAATTTATAGGTAAAATGTGAAAATACTCACACATATAAACAACGTTATATCAACATTACGAGTATATTGCTTTTAGCGGTAAGAATGCCTGTTGTCTGCCTCTATCTTTAATCGGATCTATATCTGAATCCCTAAAGTCTTTTCTCCTATCTTTGCATTCCCTAATATTGTTTGTCATAATGATCAGTTGTCCTAACACTAAAAACCCCAATTTTGGTTTCCCTAATTATTGATTGCTTATCCTAATGTTAATAAGCATATTTTCTTTGTTGCGAGGGTCGTAGTTCTAATCCTAACCTAACCCACTTTTGAGGCAGCAAGTTCTAAAACCTAACCATTTTTCAGAACCTTACATTATGGAAAATAATCGTTATGACAATTGATCGTTAGGGCATGTGCCCATTAGGACAAACCAGTTAGGGCAAGTGACTTTAGGACAAACGTTGTTAGGGATTCAGAATGACACCCCTTTAATCAATTGTTTTTCTTTAAGCTGTGTCTTTTCTGCGGTGTACAGTAAAGAGTATTCTATTTATTTATCTATTCATTTATTTCATATTATATGTCTATATACAGTGGCGGGTTTGCAGTCTTTGCCGCCCTAGGCCCAGACCCTCTAGCCGCCCCTTCAGCATCAGCACCCATCATATTGACTACATTTAGGTCAGGCAACGAAAAGGTATAGAGGGAAATGCTTGGGACACATTATTAACTTAGTAACTTTGTTTAGGAGGTAAAAATATCAAAAGTCCCCGGCCGTAGTCCTTGAGCGGGGGTAGAGGGTTTGATTTGAACGTTCCATTTTTCGGTTTTTCGCTTATAATATCTTAGAAACTATGCGTCGTTGTGACATGATCATTATACAAAATGAAAGCTGACTGCTGATTAAATTTGCTACAAGTTTTATACAGTGGAGTTTTTCGATAGGTATCTTGTTTAGTTTTTGAGATAGCCGTTCTTGAATGTCTATAATTTTGCATTAAATTTCCATCAATAATATTCACGGTACTCACGAGGAAAGGAACCCGAAAGATTTTAACAGTGTAGTAGATCTGCGAAATCGACTCCACACTCGCGTTCGCGGCTTCGCGCTGCGATTCGCGCACGAGTGTGGAGGGCCCTATACAAGCCCCCCTCCAGACTATTGTGCGTGAATCGCGGCGCGACTTCGCCGAGCGAACAACGTTGACGTATGACTCCACACTCACAAACTTCTCGGTGATTTCGCAGTTTAGTTCGAACAAGATGGCTGATAAGCATCAGCTGATCGAGTTTAACTGTCATTTATCTAAGGCATCATACCTGCTGTAGCTATTTTTCCATTTTGTTTTGTTGTAAAACCGTAAAATATAGCCGCTATATATAATAGAATTAATATTTATCTTGCAACTGATGAGCCAAAATAGTGGAGTCTTGCAAGTTCGCGCTTCGCGCCTCCTTTGACGCTGGCCGAAAAACCGACAAAAAACGGGGACAAGGCGCGAAGGCGTGAACAATCTGTGAAATCGACGCCACACTCGCGTTCGCGGCTTCGCGCCGCGATTCGCGCACAACCGTGGAGGGCCCTCAAGATATCGAAAAACTGTACTAAATAAAACTTGTAGCAAATTTCATTTTGTACAATGATCAGTCATTAGAACGCATAGTTTCTGAGACATAAGCGAAAAACCGAAAAATAGGACCTTCAAACCTCCGTCTTCCCCCGGCACAAGGGGGAAGAGGGAACATCCTAACTAGTTCAAACAAAGTTACGAAGTCAAAAATTGTGTTCCAAGCATTTCCCTCTAGGTATACCTTTTTTTGAGAATTCGTTGCCTGGCCTAATTTTAAGTTATTTCTTGTTATCATCAGCGATTTTTTTGTCACAATTTGCCGCCCCTAATATCTCGCCGCCCTAGGCAGTGGCGTAGCGTGAACTAATCTAGCCGTGGGCGAAATCGCATCTGCGAGGCCCATTTCTTTCACTGTGCCCGAAGGGGCCTCGCGCGAAGCCCCTCTTCCGGCGCGAGGCCGTGGGCGACGGCCCACTCCGCCCACGCCTAGCTACGCCGCTGGCCCTAGGCACGTGCCTACTGTGCCTTATGGAAAATCCGTCTATATAACAATACACCTACGCAAGAAACAAATGGGTGGTTATATTTCATTAGGAACTGGTGATGATGGAGCTATTCCAACTAGTCCAATTACAAAACTTTACAGACATTGAACGCATTTTGTACCATATGATAAGCTGAAACGCGATGCCCTTAATCGCTCTTTGAATAGTTCGTTTCAGAAAACTAGGCTAAGACAGCGCGTATGAAAATAGGACCAGCATAGTTATAAAAACCGAGGTGAACTCATACGTTTTCCGCAGATAGCCACATCTCACACGTTAGGTCAGTTTTAATATAAATTACGAGTATTGGTATAAAAATTAACCTAACTACCAAATGTGTTTGTAAATAAATGATTATTCACTACCAGATCAATATTAAATATGAGACAATATTTAAGAAGTAAGAAAATATTTAAACTAATCTCTCGAAATTTGACAACATATAGGTACATGCATACATACATTAAAACATTACCCTTTGTTTGTCAGTCAGTGATTTCTATCATCAAAGCTTTCTTAGAAAGTCTGTCACGCGTACTTCGGGCGAGAGTACGAAGCGAGGGCGGGCGGGGGGACATCAATCCAGCCTCGCTAATTAAACTGTCGTCTGCCTATTTGCACCGTAACTAAGAACCGATAGGATTTGTTTATAAACCAGGGTTAATTCACTGGTCCATGAACGAGCGTACATGCGCCTACAATTGATGAAGTTTCCAAGGGGAAAGTAAATGTAATCTTTAATAATAAAACGCCTTTACAAAAACAGCCTTTAATATTACGTCTTTTTGTGGCCCTCGTCAGCAGTTCAAAATCGCTAAATTTTGACTTTCTGTGACAATGGTCTAACTGTAAAGAAAAAAAACCTAAATCGGTGTTAACCTATATGTGTTTACACTAATTTTACGGTTTAACTAACGCATTTTAGTCACTCGCGTGACATACGCGGCGCGCGGCCACTGCTCACGCAGTGTTTGAAAATGAAGACCTAAGCTCTCCGAAATATGTCGCGCGAGTAACTAAAAATATGTGAGTTAATCCGTAAAATTTGCTAAATGTTAGTATGACTCACGGCAATTTGAATTCGGTGTAGCCGTCATCGAAATATAAGAAAATACGTGCCTATACATAGGTCAAAAAAGATGCCAAAGAATTGAGATCTTTCTCCTTATTTTTTAAGTCAATTAATAGCTCATAGCCCTTAAAGTTTGTAGTTATTAGTTGGTCGGTTTATCATCAGAGTTAACTTTAATACAGGGGTTTGTTACATCTAAGGCGATAAGCGAAAATATGAAACCATATGCCCGGTGTTTTGAAATACCTATAAAAACACCGGAAGGTTCAGCGTCCCTAGATTCCATCAAATATTTCGCGGGTCGTGATTACGTTATGGTCCGCGGATTATTTTCCCACCGAGACAACTTTTACAGAGCGTGACTTTACTGAATTGAGCGACAGCTATTTAACCGTATTGTTTGCTTCAAGGTTCCTACGGGTAAAGGTTTACTTTATATCTTTAGGGGACTTTACGTTTAATTGAGTTTTAAGTGCATTCTAACATTAATCATATTACTTAGTATGTTGTCACGAAGCAGATTTCATATACGCAGTAAACTAAAAACTATCTATAACTTATCGTATCGTTAGCTTTGATCATTTTGTATTTAAATATTAATCTAATAAATAGCCAAACATCGTGAGTTCGGTTAATAAACAAAAAAACAACGGGTTGCACTCCGGGAGTGCCGACAGACGTGAAAACTCAATGACTAGTCCAAAATGTCTGCAGCACTAAAGTCTATTTTTTTATTCGGTAGACTGAAATGACAGTTAATAGTATGGACATGAAATGTCATTTCATACTATTAACTGTCATTTCAGTCTACCGAATAAAAAAATAGACTTTATGTATAATTGACCCATCCTCATTTCTATTGAAAAACTTTAGTTCCGAAATTGCTGGTCAGTGAGCTTGTTTAAAATTCGATTAGATTTCGAATTTGTAGCGTTAATTGTTTAAAATTCGAATAGAAATTGTAAAGTTACCTTGCAGACCTCGCATCTAAATATATTTGGTCATGATATTTTGAGTTTTATTCACCAGTACTAGAGTTCACTTTTATTAGCGATTTCATTAAGATGTAGCTTTATTGAATTATATTTGAGTGATATAAAGTTAGAATGTAACTGTGATATCCTCGTATTTCAGCCCGTACAAGATTAGAACCTTTTTCATGTAATGTCATTCAATTTTCTTTATTGATTTAAATGCCATCTAAATGAGTGGCCATCTAAACCTTACGGTCACGTGATCGCCTTATGGTCACGTAATCGCCTTACGGTCACGTGATCGCCTTACGCTGTCTCGAGTTTATCTTTTTTTCCCCACCTCAAAAAGTGCCCAGCGCCGCTAAAGAAGTTTTCACTTCAAAAATACGATATGCAGTATGTATGCAGTTAATAAGAAGCCATTTTAAACACAGAACGTTGGATTCGTAATTGTCACTGGACTAATTTAATTACGTTCCAAACACTACGTGCGATTGTGAGACTTACTGCCGGTTGTTGCACAGCTACACAGACACACTGCCGTATTCGAACTTCAAGATATTCACAAGAGACGACACGTACTAGATCCATTCTAGATACGTTATAGTTTAGATTTCAACTAGTTCTCTTTTGCAGCGCAATTCGGGCAACCAATGTCACTTTTACGATAGATCGTGTTAGATATCTATTAGATGTGAATTAGATCTCTAAGTAATATCTTGTGGAAATCGTTCAAGAGTTCAAGAGTATCTCCAGAATCGCGGAAATGTCAAATTTGACAGGTTAGATCTTAAACATATAGTTATCGTATCTTGGCGATGTCTAAAAGATATCTAATAGATGTCTATTACAAAATCCGAATCGGGCCTACAAAATTAACTTTAATGAATGAATAGCAATCCACAAAGGAGCTGAAACTTTACAGAAACGGTGAAATCAATGTAAATTAGCCTTACAACTTGTAGTGAGTGGAAACAAGTTACAGAGAAATAAAAAAGAGAGGAAATTGCTACGGAATAGTTTCGCAAGTTACCCGAGGGACTGTGATAAAATACGCTAGTTGTGAGAGCTCCGTTTCGCATAGTTTTGTACAAATATCAAATATGCCAAAAAACTAATCCCCAATTTGCTCTACGTCAGGTCCACGCGGTTGTTCGTCAACAACGTCAAATTTAGAGGAATAAAAGAATTTTTGAATTTTAAAATTCAGTTAGTAGGTATGCGTCCTATTTGTTTGCTTTAAAAAAATATCTAGTTTTGAAGTTTTTAAAACAATGTGCTATAATAAAATGTGGAAAAAATATAGGCTTTGGAGGGAAACTACCTACATGGTTCATTATACCTGTATCCACTCAGAAAAAGATTTATCGAAAAAATATACTTTAATATATTTCTTTCAAGGTTTTTTTGTACCCATATTGGGTTCATTAATTTTTTCCAACCTACGTACACTACATTACCTACGCTCATGAATCTAGTATAACTGGATTGGGCATGAGTGTTGGGGATAACTGACAGAACGGGATAGTCTTATGTATATTTCAGTAGGAGTAGCAGCGAAAGCGCTATTATTGTTTGTCCTTGTCACAGTCTCACATCTTGTTTTATTCCCCACCGTAAATTGACCACCGTGATTGGTAGAATTCATTTGTTGCCCAACATAACAAATACATTCGACCAATCATAGCGGCGCAATGCGACGCTATGATTGGTCGAATTTATATGTTTTGTCCCTCACGGAGGCACGCGTAGACCACTTCTATAGGATGCTACCTTCTATGCCTACGCTCAATAATGTCATGATGACATAACAAAATAAATGCAGTAACCAAATGTCACTCGACAAAATTTAATTTTTATTTTCGCCTCTTGTTTGCACAAATCTTTAACTCAATATACGTTTGGAAATGTGATAAAACGTGAAGGAAATTCGGGATTGTGAAATAAACGTTCAATATTTAGCTACCTGTATGAAAGTTAGTTTATACAATAAAATACATAAGGAAATCGACGAGGAACCTATTAATTAATGATATAATCTTATTTTCATGTCACAAGTAAGTACCTAGGTGCCGTCTTTGACACATGAGTTATTAAATAATGGACTATGTTACGTGATTTTGCGAATATCTCATTAGCATAGCTCAAAACGAAGCCACGTAGCGTTCATTTGTTTTAATTAATCAGCAAACATTGCGGAAAATGTAACAAACTCATTATGTTTTTCGATTGCGGCCGAAATAATAAGCAACTTTGTTGGGGAAATTATAATGCCCGCGTATAAATTAAGTGTAATTACCACAGATCATATAATACTAGTACAGATACCCAATCCCATACTAAAAACGCGCACCGTCCTAAGTAGCAAATACTTGTAGGCAATTTTTTAGTTCACAGTAACAAACTAGATGGCGCACGGAGCCCCACGGAGCTAATAAAACTCTTACGACAAACATGCGTTGAAATGGCGTCAAAACACCTCTCGCGCGACATCTGTTGTAGCTTTCACGCACTAAACCTACACATCACATTCATTTTTAAAGTCAATCATTACTAGATGGCGTTTCAGCCATCGGCGACAAAATTGAAATTTATTTACATATCATAATTTACGATTATGAAATCAATTTGACTTTTTAATTTTTTTGTATTGTAAATAGAAGTTTGAATGGGTACCTACTTTAGTATAGGCGAAGGCGTCAAAGTTTCGTTACAAATCACAGGTCGTATTCTTATCGCTTACCTTGCTTCGGCAAATCGGCACGACAAGCGTTCGGGTAAACCAGCATAACTGTGACTTTGAGATACACAATAATAATGCATAATCAAAGAGGACTCTTATGCTGGTTTGAAGGTATCTAGTAGGTACCTATGCTTCACATTAGGGCAGAAAGAACACGGCATTGCGGTATGATCTGTTTTAATAAAATAATTCTTGGAGCTAAGCGTTGCATTGCCGCGTGCCGTCCACATGGCCTTGAGAGGCCCAAAGCCCAAGGTCGCGCCGACGAAACAATCTATTTTTAACGTCCGTTAAATAAAATCGAAAGTAATAACTTGAAAAAATATGCGCATATTAAAATCTAAATTTATATGTGACGTTATCTATGAAAATGGATCTTATTGTCGATGGCGCTTACGCCATTATTGACGATGTTCAGATATAAATAAAAGGCCACGCGACGCCGTGCGGCGTAAGCGCCATCGACAATAAGGTCCCTTTTCATAGATAATGCCCCATATTAGTACCTAGAGATATAGATATAATACTACGCGGTATTTTCTTAGATTTATTATGAAATAAAAAACCGGCTAAGTGCGAGTCGGACTCGCGCACGGAGGGTTCCGCACCATAAACAAATATCGAGTCGAGCCAAAACAAGCAAAAAAACGGTCACCCATCCAAGTACTGACCCCGCCCGACGTTGCTTAACTTCGGTCAAAAATCACGTTTGTTGTATGGGAGCCCCACTTAAATCTTTATTTTATTCTATTTTTAGTATTTGTTGTTATAGCGGCAACAGAAATACATCATCTGTGAAAATTTCAACTGTCTAGCTATCACGGTTCGTGAGATACAGCCTGGTGACACAGTGACAGACGGACGGACGGACGGACGGACGGACAGCGGAGTCTTAGTAATAGGGTCCCGTTTTTACCCTTTGGGTACGGAACCCTAAAAAGACCATGTATATAGGAAAGGATGGAGTAGGTATTTTGTAAGGATCACAGATCATATGTGACGTTATCCATGAAAAGGGACCTTATTGTCGATGGCGCCTACATCGTTATCAACGATGCTCTGGTATAAATACAATGCCGCGCCACGCCGTGCGTCGTAAGCGCCATCGACAATAAGGTCCCTTTTCATAGATAATGCCCCATAAAATACTAGTACATACATAGTACATGCAGATACCCAATCCGCCAATCCCATACTAAAAAAGCGCACCGTCCTAAGTAGCATATGTGACGTTATCTATGAAAAGGGACCTTATTGTCGATGGCGCTTACGCCGTTATTAACGATGCTCTGATATAAATACAATGCCGCGCGACGCTGTGCGGCGTAAGCGCCATCGACAATAAGGTCCCTTTTCATAGATAATGCCCCATATATGTACGTTGCTTTGCGTGTTTTACATTCTATTTCGTAATATTGCAATAAAAAATGTGTGTAACGTTTTTTTTGCCATGCTTTTAAATTAATAAATAAACTAATTGTATTTCCGATTTATTCATTTTTTTATTTAGCTACTAAAAGTTTTGTAGCTTATTCGCTACGGCTATCATGAGTTGACATTTGACGTTTAGGTACGCTAGCGACTGCATGAAGTCGATCGCAGTATATCTCGCTCGCACTCGCATTGATGTATTGGTGCGATCGAGTTCACGCAGTCGGTGGCGTAAAAGTCAAATGTCAATTAATGGTAGCCGTACTTGTCCTATCATGTACAGTCAGCAGCAATAGTTGCTAAGCGGGCGAGGTGTTCAAAATAATCTTGACGCGACTTTATTGTTAAGTGAATAAGAGCGCGTCAAGGTAATTATGAACGCCTCGCCCGCTTAGCAACTTCTGCTGCTGACTGTACCTAAGAAAACATATATACAAAACGGATTAGTTATTAAAAATGTTACTCGAGCGCGCCAGCTATTGATAGTGTCAGTCGCGCACCAAGTCTCGGAAATAAAAAAGAGGAGGGAAAATAATAAGGGTATGCCGGTTTCCATGGTCAGGGTGTTTAACCCGTAAGTAGCAGGTCCACAACGTTACAAAAAAAGTGACCTTGAATTACCTACTCGATCGATTTTTTTATATTGAAAATAAAGTGTAATTTATTTATATAATGAGACAGATTGTTCTTGAGTTATGGATATTTTCTATGTATTTAAGTATTAATTGTATATTACACATTTGTATCGTTAGTCAATTTGTGTAAGAATGTCCCTATAATATGTATTTATTTATTAAAGATTTATTTCATGTTAAAAATTTACATTCTCGTACAAACGGCAGTAACACGATTTATTTTGTAGTATTTTAAAATACAAAAAGGAAATATTTGCACTAAAAACAAATATTTACAGCCGGGCTAGCCATGATAGGCACGACAGTATCTCGCGGCGAGATATATTGCCCGTCCCTCTTTTATTAACATGGTTAGAACTGTTAGAAGTTTCAAACCGTGCATGCTGTCCCTGTCGCTACTATTAGAAAGAAGAAGAGGACGGCACGAATGACTGTGGCGTTCAGCGTTCACGCCTATGTACCTAGTTGTATGGTAGTTTTCGTAAGCACACAGACGCACCTTACAATTAGTACTTAATCCGAGTGTGCGTGTGCACGTCGCTGTGCGGCCTTGAGACGCTGGAGCGATTGAGGACATAAGTACTCGTATTAAATTAAAAATAAATACAAACCTATAGATATAACACACCGTATTGTCAATTCAAGTTTGCAAACGCGCACTGTATTCAGTTTAGAAGCGAAACATCGACTTTTGACCAGTCATGGCGGTCATGACCTTGCATTGGAAATACGAACACCTAGGTATTTTTTTCAAGGATAACTCGCATGTCACACCGTGGCCAGTCCATGACCAAATCATGACCACCCCCATACTTCCCGTCGTAGTCATGAGTGCAGTCATTGTCGGAGTTTGTCCGTCAACAAAAATTCGACTAGGCAGGCCCCGCGACCCGCGAACACCGAATATTGCAAATTTTGGGCTCTTTTACTCACATTAAGTTGTAATTCGAGTGACAGAGATAGTTGCATGAGTCATACCAAGCATATTTTATTAGTGTTATTTTAAACATCAAACTTCTATTAGATTATGTAATTAAAAGAACACTTGCATAGTCTGTGTTATCAAAATCGCTGTCAATTTAGTTTGTTCTACCTCATGAAGTTTACAAACTTTGATTTTCGCGGTTTAAGCCGATCATCGTTTACAACAAGGAAATTAATAAACTGTAGACCTCGCGAGCATAGCTTAAAACTGAATAAAAAATATATGGGTACGCCGTTTAGAATTATTTAGAAAAACTAAATTAACAAAAAGTTTAATAAAAGATTGGAAAAATGAAACGAATACGTTTAACCCGTGCTTTGCACAAATAATAATACATAATACAATAATATAAGTGTAAAAATTTACAAAAAGTTAGCAGCGCACTTTACTGGGGTTCGAACTTGGAACCTCCATGCATCAAAGCAACTGTTTGCTAACTGCGCCATGATAGCACTTAGCCAATTTGACGAAATTTGGCTACTTATTTTCGAGTAAAAACCTACATACATATCTAAATACCGCCTATACCATTACAACATTTCTACATTTTTGCCAAGCACTGTAAATATATCTCAAAAAGAAAAGAAATGCTCTTATAATATTGATACGACTACATATTTGTTTCCGCAATTTTGAAATAATCACATTGAAAAAAAAAACTATTTTATCCTGGAATCTGGTCACAAAATTTGATGAGAATCGGTTGAGAATTAAACCGAGGAGAACGTTCTCCTCAAACGAAATTTGGCCCGAGTTAAAACGGAGACCTTCGCAAACGCGTCGGTCAATAAAGGAGTAAAATGTGCGTTTGACTTGGACATCAAGCGAAATAAAAACTTGCATTGTGTTTAAAAACAAAGCATTCATTTCTTTTGAAAAACATCGGCTTACGAGTTTTTTTAATTTATATTTTAACGTCAGGCCTACTTTAAAAAAAATAGGTACTCATTTAGAGTAGGCATGTTTATTGACCGATCTATTTTTTTACATTATGTACTAAATTTCGTAATTCATAACTCAAATGTAATTATTCTAAATCAAACTCCACATATTAGAACCGTGGTTGCTCCATCTAGTGACAATATTCAATATTACTTCGACAGCTCCACATAACTGTCCTGCGCTGTTGTTCATAACGTAGTCAGTCGCGATATAATTGTAATTTCAAATTTTGAAAATGAATGCATTGAATTCGGGTTGTTATTAATGTTTGTATTTCATTTATAATGTTTTTAATTTATGACACTTTAAATGTCTCTTAATACATCTTAATCTGTAAGATAAAAATTTCGTTATCGCCGATTGTGACATATAGCGCCATCTATGATATCGATTTAAAAAGAATTATACGGCCTTCGGAATGGGAGGGCATGATGTAACTAAATTGTAATGGAATCTTGCAAGTTAAATTTGATCCACTTCCCGGTTTCCGATTGAGCTGAAATTTTGCATACACATGTAAGTCGGGTGACAATGCAATATTATGGTACCATCGAGCTGATCTGAAGATGGAGACTGGAGGTGGCCATAGGAACTCTGTGATGAAACAACGCAACCTAATTGTGTTAGGGGTTTTTAGAATTGTCTCGATGAGTATTAGTTGTCTGTCGTAAGAAAAGTACAGTCAGCGATAAAAGCGTGTAACAAAAATGAAATTTTTGCCAAAAACTTATTTTAAATTAAACAGTAATTTTCAAAGATATAAAAAATTGTTTTTCTACAAATTGTCACAAATGGTAAAGTGCTTGTTTCCATATAGAAAAGACCCATTAATCACAAAATTATTTGTAATATGTAGTGACTGTTTATGGTGCATAATATTTTGTGAATTGATTACTTTAAACTTAAAGTATCTACAAGTAAAATGTGAAGATTTCATTAGTTGATTTATTGATTGATTGATTGATATAAACTTCATTATATATCATATACCACACAGTAATAAGAACGGTAGTTTTAAATCCCATCCTCATTCCCATTATGACCCTTATTGTTTCAATACCTTAATTACAAATATACTACAGAACTGTTTATTTAAATATACTAAACATTCTAATAAATTATAACTGTTATAAATGTAAAAAAATCGCATTAATTTTAACGCAGTTTTTGGTTTCACTATACGAAGTAGGAAGAAATGTACTTACTCAGGGGTCGTCATGGTGGGTGTTTTTTGATGTATTGATAACAAATGTCTTCCTCGTTATTTGCCCGGTCATTGCACAAAGAGAAATAGGCTTTGTCACCGGATCTGGCAAAGTTCCACACCCAACTTCTTCTCATTTTTTTTACAAATATTAACAGTGAACAACAAAACAAAAACTATTAATAAAACAACAAAACGGTACGATTAACGTAGATAGACTTTAGTATCCAACTGACCAATAGGCGAACTGGAGTCTATGAGATACTTTTTAAATCTTAGGCATAGATATTATTCATTGTTTGCTGTCTCTGTCACTAGTAAAATGCTTTTAAGAGCCGCGCGGCAACAAAACAATAGAATAATCCTACCTGAAAGATTAGTTGTTGTATTTTTTTGCAGATGTCTCTAGCTTATCACAAAGAGATAAGACCAAAAGCACCAACGCACGTTGTAAAAACAACACGTTCTATTGAATGAAACTTCTGCACTTTGTTTATTATCTACATATCTCATGTATTTTGTTTTTCACACGATATGGCAATTTAAAATACTTAATCTCATTTTGTTAGTACCCCGTTCGTGGTAGTTTCAGTAAGCATAACTATCTACTTTTGTCTTAGTTAGATAATCATTTAGGTCGTTAAATATTAAATTATAAATATAGATTTCATTGCTATACGTATAAAATGCATGTACCTACCTAGACTTAACAAATATGGAGTGCCCTAACAGGGTATCATATATGTACCTACCATCCTCAAATTATAACAGCTGATGTATAATGAGCATGACTATAGATGATAATACAATAAAGAATACGTTTACTTTCATTATCAAAAAACTACATCAATGAAGAAAATTATATAAATGAACTCAACGGTACCTAAGTTATTGTTAATTTTAATTTAATTAGAGTAAAACAAAACATATGAATTATTGAAACAAGGTCTACTTTATTATTGACATTACCAATCAATACCACGTTAAACTGCAAAGTAATCGAACTTTCCTAATCTCTCTTATATTCCACCGTATCTCTTCATAGCACGAATCTCTGCTACACGAAAATGAACGGTTGAACCCGCGGGTAAATAAGATCCGTTCTTTCGTGTACCCGTGTACCCGTGTACACGGGTACCCGTGTAAACGTTTCTGGATCCGGGCGGGTTCGTGTAGTTCGGGTTCTTAGTACCGCCGGGCTTAAGAACACGGGTACCCGTGTCAGCGTGTAACACGTGTATCGGGAGCTCTAGTTCACAATGACGCGCCGCGTACGATTGGCGTGGCGTTCAAAGGGTTAAAGAGGCTGGAGGCTGAATTTTAATATTTTTCAAAAGGTTTTTTTTTTATATTATCAGGCTACTTCTACTAAGGGCCGGTTACACAAAACCGTGTGTAAACGTTAAAATTTTCGCTAAATTTTACTGTTTGTATTTTATTGCTCACTGCTAATGCTGAGTGGCGTTGATCAATCCGTCAATTGGTGCAACTGGCCCTTAGTCTTCGTAAGTACCTTCCCGCTCAGTTCGGCTCCTTCGAATAAACATTTATAAAGCTCTGTTTTATTCTATTTAAATATGTAGATACAAACTATTACCCTCTCCCTAATGATATTAATTCGAAAATATAAGTTTCTATTTCCCAAGGAGATAACACTGGACGTGTTTCTACAAGTGTCCTGGAAGGACCCCCGGCTAAAGGTGGGCCTGGAGTCCATCGACCTGCCATGGGAGTTCCGCCAGCTCATCTGGACGCCGGACCTGTACATCTGGCAGCTGCAGACCATGCGGATCCTCTCCGTGCTGCAGGAGATGGCCTCGCTCAGGCTTTATAAGAATAGCACCGTCTCAGTCAGTATTGGGTTCGTCTATTGACATTATTATTTAATTTTACATACTAATAGGTTTCTCTTTTAAACAGGCTTTAACAAATAAATAAATAAGCTGTAGGTACCTATATTACTAACCTGGAGCCTTATTCGACAAGCGACGTTTGACGTATCGTGTTGAACTTCCGTTGAACCTGAACAATCCTGTGTCAAAATTTGACAT
This sequence comes from Cydia amplana, assembly GCF_948474715.1. Classification (NCBI taxonomy): domain Eukaryota; kingdom Metazoa; phylum Arthropoda; class Insecta; order Lepidoptera; family Tortricidae; genus Cydia; species Cydia amplana. The sequence continues at coordinate 6,758,627 of NC_086074.1, read as the reverse complement.
TAGCAATCCACAGTTAGGTGACAACCAGACCAAACCATTATAAATCTTAAAGTAGTAATAACACAAAGTTGATATTTGTTGAATTATTGGTTGTACCAAATGATATTATCCGCACTTGATGAACATGCGATTCATTCAACTGTTGAATTGAAGTGGACGAAAAATCTGACAGTTGTACATGTCGAATAGGGGCCCTTATCTCATATCTATATTTTTTGGTTTAATTTTTACAGTTTTAGAAGTACGTCGCTTTTTGATGGCATTTTCCATATAAGAAAGAAATGTCAACACACATTTCTTTGAATATTTCAATAACTGAGTGAACATCAATTTCTACGTATATAGGTTTATAATTATGTTCAGCGAATAACGATGATGAAAGTAAGAATCTACTCGTAGTTATATCTGTCCAACATATTTCTTTATTCAATGTCGAGGACCTCCTCTATTTATATTCATACTTTATTTAAAAAGTTGCTAACTAGTAATATTATGAAAAACAAAGTGATAAACATGAAGCAGACCGTATTAATCTATTATTTTTATTTTTATTTGATCGTGATTCATGCAGACATATGGAATGCGTTATTTTTATGTTGTGACATTAAACTATATTGTAATGGCGTTGACAACTTAACTTTGAATTTACGAGCCGGCCGGAGAAATTAAAAGTTTTGTGCTACAATCTGTTTGATGGGTTAATGGACACGAGGTGTGTGATTAAGATTTGATTTGTGTGAAAATAAAATGTTTTCATTTATTTTAGCGCGACGATAACAATAAAATGCGAGATGGACTTCGTGTTGTACCCTTTAGACGTGCAAACCTGCAACATTGATTTTAGTAGCTGTAAGTATAATTAAATAGTAACTTTTATCACCATTAAACTCTACTTTTGTGCCTACTGTTTGAATTTCGATAGAATTTGCTCTGCGGATGTAAGATAACCGGCCTGTTCATAATTATGTCATGTGACATGAAACGTGTTACGCATAATACATAATGAGAGAGAGAGTCTGGGTACTGAAATATTACACAAATGTTTGGCGGGAAATTCAAAAAATCTTCGGAAAACGGATACCTACTAGAAAATATTTTAGATTTTCTGTGCACACGTAAGGTACCTAAGGATATAAGTTAAATACACGTTGACGTGCACTCAAAGTCAGCTCACATAATTTCTACCACTATGTAAAGTACAGTCAACGATAAACACATATGTTTACACTTTCTCACCATATACCATTGTAACAAGGCGAAAAATGAAATGTAGTGTAAATAAGACCTAGCTCGATAATACCGTAATATTAATCCATCACCAAAAAAATAAAATAACTACTATGCCAAATATGCTAAATGCTAGGTAAGTATCAAAATATTTATAGAGCGCCAACCTCCTAATTTGTTTACATTTGCTTACGACTTGTAAACATTGCAGTTTTTCGTCATACAACGCTACACGTCGACTTCGCACATTGTCGTAATTATTTACGAGCTTAAATAATAGTTTGCGGACCTCACTCAGTATATACATTATTAATATTATTTAAAAGAAACCCCTTATAAACCGCAAACAATTTGAATGAATGACATAAATTGACAACTGACTTTTAGCTTTTTATAAACTACTCTCTCTACTCTACCTATTTTCTCTCCTTTGAAGAGTGTCGGTGAAATGTACTTGCTGTTACCAAAGTATACCTATGTACGTAACTATAGGAGTTTATTACCTAACTAAATTGTGCATGCAGTTTATTACCTAACTAAATTGTGCATGCATGTCTTTTTAAAATATTTGCGTATATATCATACCCTTTTTCTTGAATAGTGACTAAAACGTGCAGATTTAAGTCTATTGTGGGTAATACAGTGTCACTTAGGTCTATCTATACATATTCTCACTTACAAATACGGAAAAAATCGGTTGGTGTTATAGCACGATAACTTTAGCTATGACCTAAACTGTTTTCAGACAAATACACATCGGAGTACGTGAGATTCGAGTGGCGGGAAGTGCCTCCGTGGCTGGGCTGGCGGCTGGCCGGCGGGCAGCGCAACCAGTTCCGCCTGCCCAAATACGTAGTCAGCTTCACTACGGACAAAAGTAAACGTATTGCCAAATATGGTGAAGGTAAATGTATATTTATTGCTTTGCGCTTATGTTTGCGCCTCATAAATCACTAATCATGTACGTATCCAATTTAGGACCGAGTGATAAACAATTTTGACATTTAATCCTTTTTGACTGTAATTACGGACAGAGTCCAATTCTTTGTTAACTGGTTCTCGCTGTTTCGTGAATACAAATTAAGTATCTTAACTCTCAATGCCGTTTCTTTGCCTAGTAATTTGTCGCGTTGCTGTCAAAACGATGTCTCGCTCGGTCGGACTACTAATACTATAGGTACTGCAAAATCCTACGCGCTGTCGCTTGCCGCTGGCATGACGCAAGTACGCTGGGTTCGGATGAAACACCGTATTACAATTATTTTGTCAACAGCGACATAATATATAATTTTCTGTAAACTTGCATATTATATTCGCTATGTCACCGTCATCCGCGCCTAGCAGATAATACCTTTCTGTTCTTAGCGTTGGGTTATTGTTGTTAGTCATTTCTGTTACTCTTCTAATACGAGTACCTATATGTTTTCATAATCATAGTGTGTGATTGTAAAGCTTGGTGGTTAGTTTGTCTGTGTCATGTCGTTAACAATACTGATGTTTTACTGTGTCCTGTCCTAGTGTATAAATATTGAGCTTTGTTTTTTGTTGGTTGGTTGGTTTTGACTTGTAGATACTTAATAAGTTAAAGAAATTAAAATCGTAGTTAGCGTATCGTTTGGAATTAAAATATTACGTTCAATATATGTTATGTTGAGTAAGTAGAGTAGGTATATTATGAGAATTTGAATTAGTATTTAATCTGCTAGTTACAGTAATGTCGGGATAGAACAGAAGTCTGCACATGTATCACTCACTAGTAAATGTTACTTTTACCCTTTATTCGAACAAACCACTCGTGATAGCAACGTAGTAGTAAAAGTCCACCAGAATTAGATCAGAGAGAAGTTATTAGCAATTTGAGAAACTTTATAAAAATTGCGCTTCACTTGCAACAGTAGGTTTAGTCGAAAAGTGATGTATTGGAATCATATTTTATGGAACAGACCTCTTTATACGACAATGCTTTATTGTCTGCTCTTATTCTATCACATTACTATGACTTTCTCTCTGAAAATATGTAGCTAGTATTCTTTTTTTTTGTGTTTAGACTTGGAACCTACCTACCTATTTGTTATGCTTCTAGGCGAGCATTCGGCAGCGCGGCTACAGATGACGCTGTCACGTGAGCTGCGGGGGTATCTCCTGGAGAGCTATCTGCCCTCATCGCTGTTCGTCATCATTTCGTGGGGCAGCTTCTGTGTCATCCCCGAGATCGTGCCCGGGCGCATGGTGCTGCTTGTGACCACCCTGCTGTCGCTCGTCACCATGTTCGACACAGTCAGGTAAGAGCTCAACTTTCAAGGGAAGCTGTAGTTGTCGTGCGTCATCATCTTCTTAGCAGCTTTCTTTCCTAATCATAAATCTTAAGTGTGCATGTCTTGAAGAGCATGTAAAAGAGAAACAGGCTGCCTTGACACCGTCATATTAAAATATCATAATGGCATTATTTATTAATACCTATTTTACTAAGTTTTTAAAATTAAATTGGCAAAAAAAATGTTCCAGTGCGTATTGTAACGTTATTCATTGTTCATTCTCAATTTTCAGTACAAACTCGCCCGACGCGCTCGAGCTGAAGTGTATAGAGGTGTGGCTGATCTCGTGCACGATATTCGTGTTCCTGGCGTTGCTCGAGTACTTCGTGGTCCTCTTCGGCATCCGCTACGACAAGAGCTGGTGTCGCCGCCGAGCGGACATGCGCCGCGCCGCCTCCGCCGCGCAACTAGCTCCACCCCCTTTACACGTCAACCATTCTCAGGTACAGACCAATGCTAACATACCTAGTGCATGAGTAGCCTTTCACTCCATTTTATTCTTGATAGACCGCTTATTTTGCTACATCTCACACAATCCGCCATGAGACGAGAGTGGATCTCAATGCCCGAGAGGCGGGTCAACTGTATTATATCGGACGTGCATGCGGTTGATCCCAGGCCATAAATTATTATTTTCTTGCGATTCCAGAGGTTGAGTTGCACTCCCGTGACAGGCACCCCACAGGGCAGAGTGTTCTCGCCGACCCTCAGTGTGGAGGACGAGGGGCTCAAGCAGCAGCTCGACCATCAGACCATTTCGAGGGTAAATATTAAACGACCCATGTAACACGCCTTTAGAATTTGTATGTTTAATACTGCGTAGATTGCATTTCGTAGAATATTTTACGAATAACGTTCATTGGGTAGGCATAACTGTACCACTAACGTTTGCTCTGTGTGTTTAGGATGTCGCATAAAATATGTTTTAAAAGTGACAAATTTTTAGTCATCCCTCTCGGGGAAAAGGAATTGGAGAAAAAATAAGGTCGGAACCGAGTCAAGATCGAGTAGTAAGGTAAAGATAAATTAAAGGCACTGCACTGTGTGGCTACAGCACATCGCAGGTCGTAAGTAGACGGTCACGTCTAGGTGAAGAATATCAATTGTAGAGAGCCAGTCAAAATCACGCGCAAGATTAGGCTAACAATTCCTGAAATTTCTACGTCTTCCTTCCTTTACTGTCGCTATTGACACCGTGTAAGTATTGTACTAGACGCTAAAGTAATATCTGATACGCTTACGTAGCAAATAATGTTTTAATTAAAGTATATATCTAAGTAGTGCACAGCTTGCGGCGCATGTTAGGCCTTGATGTGTAACGGTATGTAGGCTCGAGGAGGGAGGGGCGCTCGGCTGAATGTTGTACATTGCGTGGCTGTTGTGTGTACTGTAGTGTTTTGGCCGGTAGGACTCGCCGCCGATGATGGAGACGATGGGCGGGCGCGCCGCGCAGGGTGCGCTGGCGCGGGTGGGCGCGTGCATCGACAAGGGCATCATGTTCTGCGGCGCGCAGCACGGAACGCTCGACCGGTTCGCGCTCATTCTCTTCCCCTGCTGCTTCGTGCTCTTCACTATCATATACTGGACCACGTACCTAAGTGAAGTGCACCGGTACAAGTGAAAGTGTCAAACGATTTACGTTCACATTGAATGTGAAAAGTGCCTGTGCGAGACGTTGTGTGTTAATTGTAAATATTGTTAGACAAATGCTAGTCGATTATACAACGTTAGTTATACTACTTGCGATCTACGTAAGTTAGGTTAATTTTACAACGAAATAAAAATAATTAGAATATCTTCAAGTGTTCCGTAATAGTATAAAATACTTAGGTTAATTTGATATAGTTATATCTCGCTATTTCTTACGTACTTAATGTACCTATGCTTGACGACGCTGTAGGACAATATTTAAATGTATATGGTTACGATATTGAGAACAAAGATGACTCCTACATTTATAAATGTACATATCCTATTTAGGTATCGTCACAGACTTTGAGGTGATGCTGCGCTTGACAATAGGGATACAAATCGATGTTTAATTTTAACCTCTATTTTTTAGGACTACGTTCGCTTTTTGAAGTGCCAAGTGATGTCATCGTCAGGGGTCGGACAAAAAGTGCGGATGACGTAAAAATGACGTAATCTTGCACACAGGATGATGTTTGAGTTTGTATTTAAACTTCCGTGTGACATGTAGTAACAAAGTAGTATTAATGAAGTAACAAAATAATCGTAAATAAATCCATGGAATTAATAATACAGGTGGTAGGGTGATGTAGTGAATAAAATAAATTTCACGAAACTTGTCACAATATTCGAGTAAAGATGACATTTTAGAGCGTTTTCTTATACATTAGTAAATATAAATTTTAGCTAAATATAATCGTGAAGATACAATAGCTAAACAATAACGTCAAAAAGAAAAAAGTCAATTTATTGTTCATGATTGACAATGTGTCAGTCAAAAACGTACTTACTCATTTCAAGTGGCGATAT